>NC_062537.1:13825934-13933434 GCF_022655615.1 Tachysurus fulvidraco | reverse complement strand
AATATGAATGAAATGTATTTTTGTGAACTTCTACACTATAGCCTGATTAGGTACACATAGTCTGAATAGGTTTATTTCATTCTTTTAAATCTCCACTTCAGCAGATTTTGTGCCAAGGCTGTAGTAAACAGACCTACTCATCTTTTTTCGTACTGGCTTAATTCCTCTTGCTCACTCACTGCACTGAAATGTTTTTACTGAGATGAATGAACCGTAAAAACACCAATAGTGGGCGAGTCAGTTAGGAATCGGTTCTTTTTTTAACGATTCGTTTCAATTGTGTAAGGACAAATCCAAATGATAGCTTTAGCTTTAAAAACAACGTAATTCTAATTATATATTAAGAATATTAAAAATAATAAATTAAATGTAAAAAATAGTAATAATAATAATAATAGTAATAATAATAGTAATAATAGTAATGATAGTAGTAGTAGTAGTAGTAATAATAATAATAATAATAATAATAATAATAATAATAATAATAATAATATAAAATGGTGTTTTAAAGGGCGCAGCATTTGGAGGTGAATCAAACGATTCAAAACACACGTCGTTCGATTCACCGAAATGACTCTGCTTATACGAGTCGACTCAGTAAAGCGAGTCGTCATGTCCAGTGCTTTTAAACTGGTGTGCATGAGCGTGTAGACGGAGATGTAACGGAGCTCTAACGTTAAACGAGGCGAACTAATATGGCAGTGAACATGATCACAGTGCGGGATTTAACACTGCATCCATCGGAACACATTTCACTAAATCACAGCACGTCTCAACATCAGTACAGGAGAACAGCCGGAGTGTGAGAGGACTGTACAAGCAAAGTAAGTAAGAGGGTTTAGTTTTAAGTTCTAAAGGAAAATCTGGAATCATTGAAAAACAAAAAGACAAACAAACAAAAAATTAGATAATTTTAGTGTATGGTGTGAATGTCAGTGCCATGTCATTTTAGGAAGATTATACTGATTATGCTGATAAAGTTTTGTTTAAAAAGATTTGTTATCTCATTTGATTTTTTATTTTTTTATTTTTGTAGTTAATAAATAACATATTTATGCCTTAATGTAGCTTCAAAAACTTTACATCACGAATCAGTGACATTCACTGACAGATACAAGAAAGTTCATGTCATTAGTGATATACAGCTATCAATATTTCACACCAAAAAAAAAAAAAAAAAAAAAAAAAACAAAAGCAACCGTCTTAA
Source organism: Tachysurus fulvidraco (assembly GCF_022655615.1). NCBI lineage: Eukaryota > Metazoa > Chordata > Actinopteri > Siluriformes > Bagridae > Tachysurus > Tachysurus fulvidraco. The sequence continues at coordinate 13,932,227 of NC_062537.1, read as the reverse complement.
CGACCCTTAAGGAATCAAAATCCTGAAAAATCCCTTAACCTCTCACCCACATTGAAATGATTTTCCATAATATTTTGTTTTCCTGATCAGATATTTAATCTAACTTCCAAAAATATGTCTGTACATCTTATATTTTGCATGAAAAGCTTAGTGTAATAAATGGCTTATAATGTTTAATAGTCTCTAGATGGCTTTTAACACTTTGACAGCCTAATATTATAAAAGGAGAAAATAAACTCAGCATGACTTTTCAATTTAATTGCAAATGAATGTCTTTAAGATGATGAAATATTTATCATTGAAAATAGATGTAAATGAATATGGTACTGGTGGTGTCCCAAATAGCAAATAACATGGTGTCAGTGGTGTCCCGAATACCAAAATAGCTTATGATTAGCCTAATTAAAAATACTAGTTACATAATATGTCAATCACCGGAAACTCAGATATTTAGCATGTAGAATTACAAGTATAGTACTGTCCACGTCTGACTACTGTAGATTCTTCTTTGTTTTGATGAGGGAACTACAGTAGATCCTTTTCTTCCTCTTTAATGTTTACTTTGGTGCCCATTCATTGCCCCAACAAGTTGTGCTCTTTATCGGCACTCCACCATCAAGCACTGCAGAGATGTGGGAGATGTGAGTTCAGATCTGCTCAACATGTCCTAACTTTTACTGGTTTTGTCTTGTCTCTTAGTGACATTTTTTATATTTTTTACATTTTACAATAATGATGCTGTTTATCCAGTTAATAGCTGCCTAGTGCCACTCATCAGTGTTGTATTGTACACAGTAAAAAAAACATCAGGTATTGTTAAAATAAGGCACCTTTCTTTGCTGGTTAAACACAGGGGCTCTTTGATCAAATGAAGCAGCTCTAAGATGCTCATCCAGATGTGTTCTCTTGCCGGTTTCAAGATTGTCCTGCCCACATCACTAGTTTGCCAAAACAATGATTTCATTGCCACTAAAGCCATCATCTGCAAGATTTTCATTGGCCTTCTTGAGAACTAGAAGCAGATCCTCCCTAAAAGAAAGGGTTCCCTTAGAGCCCCTCAAATGACATCATTTCCTCTGTGTTTGGTTTCAATAACGGGAGCCCCCAGGCGGGTTGACATTAGGAGTCCTCGCACACGCCTGTCCGTATGCAGTCATTCAGCATGTTTGCACACCCTCTTGACTTCGGGAAACAGTTCCACTGTGCTATAAAGTCTCAGTAACAAGGTGAGGATCGGGAGAGGAACTTCATAATATTTAAACATTTTACAGACTAATGCTCACCTGTCATGAAAGCAATTATAAAATGGCTTTCAGATATTGTCCCATTCATTGGTCCATTGCCATACATCTTGATGCTGGCTCAATGGCTTGAAATGGACTAGCAGGCCCACTAGAGTGTAACATTCATTGCTAAGATAAAAATATGTTATGGCCACTATTTTATGGTGCCCTTGTTCTTCTTCTTCTTTCGGCTTTTCCCTTCAGGGGTCGCCACAGCGAATCATCTCTCTCCACCTATCCCTATCTTCTGCATCCTCAACACTTGCAGCCACTAGCTTCATATCCTCATTAATTACATCCATATACCTCCTCTTTGGCCTTCCTCTTTGCCTCCTGCCTGGCAGCTCCATGTCCAACGTTCTCCTACCAATATACTTACTCTCCCTCCTCTGAACATGTCCAAACCATCTTAACCTGGCCTCCCTAACTTTGTCCCCCAAACGTCCAACATGAGCTGTCCCTCTTTTACGGTGCCCTTGATGGTGCTTAATTTAGGGAGCAGGTACAGTTTGTCTGCATGCTAAAGAAATAGCAGGAAAATTAGTACTGAGCAGGTAATTAAAACAAAAAGAATGCATGTTCATTGCTTGCATGGCTTACATCATGTATAAAAAGTGTTACGTTTTTGACGATGTATAAACTCTGACTCTATCTATTCATTTTAATTTACAGAACAACCATAATACACTTTATACTGTAATATTCTGGATATCACTATTTTAAGTCAGTCCCACACTATCACAGATTGTAGCATCAGAACTAAGATACTGTTTACAATATATTTTACAATACACTCTCACACCATCACATCATAATTCATCCTTTATTCCTTTTATCTATCCAAACTCATTTGTCTATCCCTACTCTGATTCATAGATACAGTTAAGCAAATGAACTTCCTTGCACACTTGCACTTGTGCACATCGTCACCTCGGGAATCAACGACGTTCTGGTTGATAATGACGGACATTATACAGTATTTGGGCAATGACTGAACATAAGTTTGGCTTCAGGTCTCACGAGTAAATTAATTATGATGCTTCCTGAGCGTTTATCTTCAGATGTTATAGATTGCTCTTGAATTTGGCTTATGTATTCTGTTTTTTTATAGGTTTGAGAAATTGTTGCTAATAATGACTAGAGGGAATTGAAATCAGTAAATGACTGGATAATTAGCAAATTATGGTAATTTATATAAAAATACACAAAAAAGGTTGTCTCATAAGGGTGTTTAAGTTAGTCCCCTGTAGATCCCCTGTAAGTGCCCTATAATAACCAAACCCTTGAGGAATGCTTCATGAGGGTGATTTTATTCTTATTACCATTTATTACCAAATTACTCTCGCTATTGAGAGATTCTCTCTATGTTTGTTAAAAGACCTTTCACTTACTTTTGTGTAATTGCTCACTGTTTATTAGGATGGAGAGCTAAGAATGTTTTTTTTTTCTATTGATGGTGCAACACAAATGTGTGTAGATGTTAGAGATTTATGTAACCTATTTATGTAACATTTGCTGAAACTAGAATTTGTCAGATTTGCAGAAATTGTCTGGCTGGAGGTAAAGAAAGAGCATGAACTAAAAAATACATGAGGGTTATTTGTTCAGAGTTTGCACCCCAAAAAATGATCTAATTTCTTATGAGTATATTTTTGTGTTTTCAGGCCAGTAGTAACCTCCTAGGTTAGTCTGGGAAAACCTGTGCACTTCTGCTCCCTCCCCATTGCACCAAGAGACTACACTCCCATTCAGGAAATGGGAGATCATCATCAGGTCAAGACTTCCTTCCTTTTTATCCAACTGCAGTCACCCTCCAGGGCTCAGCAGTGCCAACCTTCTGCTGAATCTGTGAGCTTGGTCACTCCAGAGGACGTATCATCAGCCACAGCAGCTGCAGACACAACACAACCTTCAGTCGGAGACCTAGAGAGCACCTACGAAAGGGAAGGTGAAAGTATAACTGATTACAAGGATGCGACAAATGACAACATATTACTGAGTGAAGATAGTAAACCTATACGAGAGGAATCACCTTCACCACTATTTGCTGATGGGATTACAGAAAAGAGCTATTTCTCAAATTCAACAAGAGTAGATAACAAACTGGCTAACAAACACACCAATTCATCATCGAGCTGTGAATGTCTAATAGGAAATGTGTTTCTAACGAAAACAGATTCTCAGGAGTGCTTGAGTTGTGAATTCACCAAATCCCTAAATTCAGTATCTGAGAGGGATAACTCTGTTGAACACTCTGTTGAGTTCATTTGGCCCTTGTGTCAGGACGGTCCTGAAACCATGAGTGAAGCGATTCCGTCTCCATCGCTGGGGAATTTTCCCAAATCTTCTTTTGGTCCCAGAGTGAGTTTCCTCTACCCGTCAACAGAATCTGACTCCCTGAACAAGACTACACCATGTAATCCAGATCCGAGCCCAACGCCCAGTGGAGTGCTTCCAGCTTGTGCACCAACCTCTACTTTTCTGCCGAGCACACATCGGCCATCGCACAGCAGCTGGGTGCACAGTGCCAAGCACAAGGAGGAGGCTGCTGCTCAAGAAAAAACACACACTGCGCCGAGCCCGAACACAGAGAGGACCACTTTTGTTTCAGCTGTCATCAAGAGGTCTTCGATGCTCTGTGGGGATGTCTGGAAACCAGCATACAGTTCTCCTGAAGTGACTTCTGCTGTGGAAAAGTCTTCTGAAATCCTTTCTCTTTCTGGAGGTGCAGGAAAACCAAACCAAACTACACTGACTACTGAATCTCTGCACACTGATACAGCACCATCAACCATGCTTCGGTCTGCAGCACCTGAAAAGGTACGACTCTCTTTAATTCTGGTGACATAGTCTTTAAATTCATTCTCATCTTTAAAGCACAAAATACTAATCACAACATTATATGAGAGTCCATACTTTTACATTAATTAAAGTTGAGGTACTGAACATTCCAGACTGAAAATAAGATTTAAATTGGTTTATTTAATATTTACATATTATACTGAACATAAATTAGGATTTTAGACTCTTGATTTACTCATCAACTGAAAGGGCGAGACTATAAGATTTAACCACACCAGAGTGGATAATGGTTGAAGGCTACACACCCTGATGGACAGATTACAGCTGTGTATCCAAAAGTAATTTCAGTCATTCCTGCCAGTAAATGGACCAGAAAGAATTTTCATCTTCCTTTGCTTTTGCCATTTTCCAGCGGCTGTTCTTTTCAATTTCTTGTCCTTTCTTATATAATAATAATACAAAAAAATAAATAAATAAGTCCTGAGTATGCCAGTAAAAGCTCAGCTCTGTTTAAACCCGGTTTGTTGGTATAGAAACTGACCACATGATTTGCAGAAAGACGTCAGTTATTGGCACTGGTTGAACCGTAACAAACAAACAAACAAATAAATACATGTAAATGATTTAATAAGTTAACACTGATATTGAGTGTTCAGAAAGGCACCTTTAAATAAAATGTATTATTATTATTATTATTATTATTATTATTATTATTATTTAAGAAAACTTTATTTCCTCTTTAATGAAAGATCAACTAAATGAAAAAAATCTAAATAAAAAAAAAATGAACAGAAATAAGAAGAAATACGAAGAGGTTATAGAATATGATGCACAATACGTTGTAGCATGATGTTAAATTATATTACATGTTATTACATTATTATATGTTGTAACACTACAGAATATGCAAGCATTGCAGAATGAAAAGAATTAAATGTATATGTATCTGTGTGTTAAACGTGCAGGTGAGTTACATGTAGTAAAAGTAAAGAGTAGTGTGCAGAATGAGGATGGCGTAAAAAAGTCCTAAAATCCATATTGTAGCAGCCCTGGGTGTTATATCTGGGTACCCTTAAGAGACATATTACAGCCAACAAATGCATTTCACTATGTTTATATTTACAGTATTATTTAAATTATTAGTACAGTGATATTGTTCTATTTTATTGTAATAGTTTGTTTATCTTCTTCTACTTCTTAATATTACACTGCTTTTATATTATAGAAATTCAAATATTTTATTGAAACAAATATTTTATTGAAACAGCTTTTCCCACATTGCTGATTTTGCTCCTTACACATGCTGTCTCACATTTCAGTGCTGTTTTGCACAATTCTTTACGATATCTCATATAACTGCTGCTATAATACTGTGTTCGTTCCAGTCTTTCTGCACATGTGATATTGTTTGAACATTTACACTGTTCAGTGCTGTTTTTGTTTATTGTCTTTTGTGTAGTGGCTTTTGTGTAATGTCTTGTATTTTTTGTTTGCACTGTCTTTTGTCCTGCACTGTCTTTTGGTCTTTTGGTCTTTTGTCCTGCACTGTCCTTCTGTCTTTTTGTCTTTTGTCCTGCACTGTCTTTCTGTCTATCTGTCATTTTCTCTGGTCCTGCACTGTCTTTCTGTCCTTATAGCTTTTGTCCTGCACTGTCTTTCCGTCTTTCTGTCTTTTATGTTGTACAGATGCACTTTATGTATCTAGGACTAACTTACTAGGTCCTTATAGCACTGTCTTTGTTTTATGTAGCTCCCTGATCCTGGAGAAACGTTGTCTTATTTCACTGTTTACTGCAACAGCTATATATGGTTCAAATGACAATAAAAGTTTCTTGACTTGACATCAACATTAACTGGAGTCAGGTTTTCTTGCACTGTGCAGATTACGCATATTAATACATACACTTTGGTCATGGCGGCCTGTTAGAAATAGTTTAGTTTAGTAATAAATAATAAGTAAAAAAAAAAATTACTTTACTTAACTTTTTCATATATTGCCTTCCCGAGAGAAGAAAACATCGACACTGTATGTCTACAATATAAAGCTATAGTTCTGTAGCAGTTTCCTTACCACCAGCAGCCCACTAACACTGAAGATTATAGGCTCCAAAAATATACCGATGATGATTATATGCTTTTTCCCCCCTCTCTTTAATATTTACATACTCAGCATCTATGAATACATAGAATTGAAACGAATCGGGTAGAATTAAACCAATCAAGATTAGGAACTGTTTAATATCTGAAAATAATAATAATAATAATAATAATAATAATAATAATAATAATAATAATAATAATAATAATAATAATAATAATAATCTTTTAATATATTCAATTCCTGCTCATCCTAAAGAGAAAGTAAGAAAGACACATCACCTCTCTGTCTCTTTATACAATCCATAACAAATGTTGAACCCTGATGACAGACAGTTAACTAGCGTAACTTTCATTTCAATCCCCCCCGCCGCTTCTCTCATGGATCCTACCACAGCGTTGTCCTAGCGTTGGACTTTCTCCTTGGAACGTACCAAGTGTCACTAAAACGGGGGGAGGGGGAGGGATGATGGAATATGGACAACAAAACCCAAGCCCTTAGCGCAAGGCTCAAAGCATGACATATGAGATCCGGGGGATGTTTAATAGATGAGCTCCAGGCAGTATATTGGTGAGTATTTTCTGTAATGGCTTGATTGATGCAGCAGTGTTTTCACTTCTCTCCTATTTCTTCACGAGCGCCTTGTGTCACGCCTTCAGTTCAACAAAGTGCTGCTGTAACTCGGTAAATCGCTATAAACGCTCAATGTCCTGTTTTAGAAAGAGACTTCGGACGTCATTCACGCGTCTGTGTGTTCAGTAGGTTGTATGTAAACCTGTTTATAAAGAGCTGGAGTCTTCACTACACACTGTTTATATATGGACCTGGAAGATGGGGTACGTGAGATGCTCGAGCTACCTTTTGTGTCGGATTTGAACTGTTATTACTGTTTAATGAACTAGTTTGTGATTATACTGTATACTGATTATACTGTGTAGACGTGTGAGGTTGATGAGAGATGTACTGAGAGCAGACTGCGGCTTTATGTCTGTTTAGTTTCGTTATTAAAACTGGTTCGTCTGCAACGTTGTTACACGACACGGTGAAGCTGGTGGGGACAGTGACAGGCTAATAGCTTTATGGCTAAAGCTAGCAGGACAGAGAGGGTGTGTGTGTGTGTGTGTGTGTGTGTGTGTGTGTGTGTGAGAGAGAGAGAGAGAGAGAGAGAGAGAGAGAGAGAGAGAGAGAGAGAGAGTCTATCTCATGGCCACAAGTACACGTGGCTAGATAAAGCTGAAGTTGTTTATCTTTTCCCTGTCAGTGTCCTAAATTCAGCTGATTCAGATAAAATAGCCTCTATAGAGCCCAATGATATAGAAAAGAAGCACGGCGTCTCTCTCTCTCTCTCTCTCTCTCTCTCTCTCTCTCTCTCTCTCTCTCTCTCTCTCTCTCTCTCTCTCTCTCGCACACACACATACCTGCATATATTAAAACCCCTTTGTTTAAAAGGCTTTTGCCAACCTTAAGTTTAGCGTTATGTGAGGAATTGTGGAGGGCCATCATAAAGACCTGAAGACCTAAAGACCTGTGTGTGTGTGTGTGTGTGTGTGTGTGTGTGTGTGTGTGTGTGTGTGTGTGTGTGCATTTTCATCTAGTCGCACTGTAACAGCCTATGATGGTGTTATTACACATGCTGTCAAAAGCAAGTATTGCTACACAAGCTTCTCTGTGTCTGAGAGTGAATAAAGGAGTATGTGTATGTGACTGAGTGTTGAACAAAATCGGGTTCTGGTTTGGGGGGCACGGTGGCTTAGTGGTTAGCACGTTTGCCTCACACCTCCAGGGTTGGGGGTTCGATTCCTGCCTCCGCCTTGTGTGTGTGGAGTTTGCATGTTCTCCCCGTGCCTCGGGGGTTTCCCCCGGGTACTCCGGTTTCCTCCCCCGGTCCAAAGACATGCATGGTAGGTCGATTGGCTTCTCTGGAAATTCGTCTGTAGTGTGTGATTGCGTGAGTGAATGAGAGTGTGTGTTCCCTGTGATGGGTTGTATCCTGCCTCGATGCCCGATGACGTCTGAGATAGGCACAGGCTCCCCGTGACCCGAGAAGTTTTGACAAGCGGTAGAAAATGAATGAATGGTTCAGGTTTGTAGATAGATGTAGCTGATGTAGTTGATATCAGATGCTGACTGATTTATAGTTCACAGTTCAGATCATTGGTACCGAATTCATGGCGTATTCTCTCTGCATATGTTGTAAACATTAAATGTCGTAGACATTTTTTGTTGCTGCACAAAGGCTATACACCTCCATTAGTCATTATGACTTTGATCCCAGTAGGTCTGCTGGAGGAGGGCAGCTCATTATAATTCAGCTCTGATATATCTGTTCTTCATGCTTTAGTGACCAGCTCAGGATTTTACTAAGGAGATATTTACATGTAAATACACTGCCTGTTTAAATTATCCCCAGTGGGAGCAAAGCATTAAGGATAAATCTGCATTTTGGAAAGAAATAAAGATCAGACGCTGCTTGTTTTAAATAACTACTTCTTGGCAAATATTTGATTATATTCCACATGCTTTATTACTGCTCTACAAAGGACTGATGTCTCTTTCAATGTGTATTCCACCTTGTGACGGTCCACCAATTGTACTCTCATATGAACATATCTAAATCTGCCAAATACCAAAAACAATTAGATTCAGGAGAACTGCTAGAGAAACTGCTAGAGAAACATCATCAATAATTGGCTCTGCTTCGAATGTTTGTATCACGTGATTAACCACTTCATGTTTATATCCCTCTGTTTAGGAATCGATTCTGCGAGGATATCGGTATTACGGCAATGCTTCACAAGCTATATAATGTCCCGTCAGTGCCTGATAGTTAGTTGTGTATTGTTTTGGCAAAACAGTTGCGTGGCCTTATTCTTGAATTCTCAAATCCTTCCTAGAATGAGGAAGTGTGACAGAAGAGGAAGTTTCACATTTTCGCAATAAGATTTTTCTTAAGATTTTAATTCCCCCGTGTATATGACAAGAACATCCCCTGTAAGAAAAGCTTGTCTGTAAAGATATAAATGTATTTTATAGAATACAAACAGAGAAGTCGTCTCTCATTTACAGCTGGGTAATGGACACGAGTTTTTGTCTGTGCTGCCTAGTGACACGTAAGGCATAAACAGCTGGAATAAATGCTCCCTCTGTCTCAGTTTGTGTTATCAGAAAACAGCTGTGTATCGAAATATTTTCCTGTTTATTTGCCTTCCTGGATCTGGATGGAAAATGTATTGTAGTAGAATGTTCTTGCTGTTATGGCAACCTTTAGTGATGCTGAGATAGTAGATGTCTTTGCTTAGTGTCTTACATCAAATAGAACAAACTATTTTCTATGTAGGTTGCATGTAGCATTGCTGATATGTCCTCCTGCTCCACAGAGTTAAACAGATCTTCTCGAAATTCCCAGGCTGTGCTCTTCACGTCTGCTTCCTCTTCGGCATGCCCTACATGAGAGCCCTATAATTCACCTCATTAACTTGTTTTATTATCACTGCTCAAGTTCTCTTGCCCCGCAGGGCTCACATCCTGTCTCCGCTGGCGTCCTACAATAGTAGTGTAACGTATTCATTAATTCCAGGAAATGATAAATATTACATAGGCTACGGCACCGAATACACAGATAACTCGAGCATCGAATCGAATACGTCTGGTCGCATTAAAAGCCGTAAGCTGTCCTTAGACCCAGGTCTGATGAGTATAAATTGTGCAACACTAAAGAGTTTAAAATAATTGGCTTCTGCTACTAATGGATTTGAATTCTTTCAACATGTTGTAACATAGTGTAGCACCGGTGTTTAAGATAATAACTGTCTTAAAACAGCCAAGATAACAGACCAACATGCTGCTCTATCCCAAAAAGGGATCTAATCTTCAGCATGAACATAATGATTTGCTCTCTGTATGTGCTCGCTCCCAAATGACTCTGTTTGCACTAATAGGCGTTCTTGGTGTTTGTTTTTTAAACTGGTTTAATTTGCAGACCGGGGGGCACGGTGGCTTAGTGGTTAGCACGTTTGCCTCACACCTAGAGGGTTGGGGGTTCGATTCCCGCCTCCTCCTTGTGTGTGTGGAGTTTGCATGTTCTCCCCGTGCCTCGGGGGTTTCCTCCGGGTACTCCGGTTTCCGCCCCCGGGCCAAAGACATGCATCGTAGGTTGATTGGCATCTCTGGAAAATTGCCCGTAGTGTGTGAGTGAATGAGAGTGTGTGTGTGTGTGTGTGCCCTGCGATGGGTTGGCACTCCGTCCAGGGTGTATCCTGCCTCGATGCCTGATGACGCCTGAGATAGGCACAGGCTCCCCGTGACCCGAGGTAGTTTGGATAAGTGGTAGAAAATGAATGAATGAATGAATTTGCAGACCACTTCTGATTTTTTTCACATCCGTTATGGGACACGTTCAAAAGAGGTTTTAAATATGAATGAAAATGTTACGCAAAGATACGTTAGGCAAAAATAATTCATTTTTTGTACAGGTGACACATAAATCATGAAAGATGGAGTATAGTTAAGAGGAAATAAAAAAATCTTATAAGTCTTATAAGGGATAAAATACTTTAATTAAACCTCAGGGTAGCTACAGGAAATGAGCTGTTCTCAGGCCATGACAGAGCGAGGGTACAGTCGGTCCTGGGTTCCAGTGACTACATAAAAATAAAGGTCGTATATCAGAACACAAAGTGGATGAAGACCACGATAATCAAAAGAGGAACAACTTGTTCTTTCTAAAACCACGGTGAGGCGACTTGTAAAAAGTTTCAGCTTAGCATGTTTTAGTGGGTCCATGATACAAACAATCAGTTATTGGCAAGTCGTATAGGACAAAATTATGATCTGTGTACAGTGGATAGAAAAAGTCACACATTTCTGTTAAACCTGCAGGTCTTTAAGAGGCTGCAGGAATATCTGGCTTGTACCAATCACTCCCTGCACGAGACACTCAGATTGTTTACATATCTGGGCTATTGGGGTAGGGTGACTAGACAGAAGTTTTTTTTTATAATGAAAGAAAACATCTACGCCTGCCTAAATCATCACAAACCATGTAGTTGTGGTCTGATAAGACCAAGGTAACTGTTTTGATAAAAGTATGTTTAGCACAAAAACAAGACGACTTATTACCCATACAATGCAAGTTAGATGGTGAAGCATGGTGGTGGCAGCATCATGCAACAAAACAGCTTTAATTTAGCTGGGTTAGTTTAGTTTACATGGAGGGAATTATGGTTAGCACCAAAATGCCAGTCTATTTTTGGCACAAAATATAAAGAAAATGTTCATCTTCCAGCTTGATAATGAACCAAATAATAAATACATGGTCACCAAAATTAACGCAAGAAAGGTTACTTTAACAAAATATTAGTTAAGGGGGTTGCACACTTATGCAACCAGGCTATGGTACATATGGCTGTGGTTCTTTCTTTCTTTCTTTCTTTCTTTCTTTCTTTCTTTCTTTCTTTCTTTCTTTCTTTCTTTCTTTCTTTCTTTCTTTTTAATTTCTCTTTGTTTTTCCACTGTATCAGATTTAGATGTTTTATTAATATAATAATTATGAACGCCTGTGTCTGAGCAGTCTGGGAAAACCCATCAGATGTCACTGCAGCTGAATTGGAGAAGTTCTCACTGAAATCCTACCTACTAAACCCTTACGCCTAACCCACACAACGCTGTACAAAATAAAAGTACACCGTAAACACCGTCTTGCTCAACTCAGGAAGAGGATTTAGTGGTTAGAGCAGTGAGGTTGCTTTGGAAGCTTTCTTTTGGAATCCAGTGCAATTGGCAGGATTTGGCTGTGAACCCAAACCTAGACTCGTTTGAGCTCCGATGTGGAAAAATCACACAACGAAGACTCGGACACAATCTGATTACACACGACCAGTTCTCACGCTCTGTGTTCGGAGTATTAAGTAGATCAATTATGAACCATTGCATACTTTTTACTACCTACAAGCATCTGTGAATAAGCTCTTCAAAGTTACGAACCACGTTTATATGTTTTCTCTGATCCGATAACTATCTGATTTGTTAAAACTGTTCCATTTACATTAGGCCACATAAATGTGTCTCGGTGAATCGGATATCAATCCGATCTTTCTACTCCCGCCCAATATGCAAATATATTTTACCTCATTTCCAGGGTAATTGAAATGGGACATGATTTGGTGTGTGCGGTTTTCAGAATGCAATCAAAAAGAAGACGAATAAACGGTTATGCTACAAAAAACATCATTTAAAAAACATCATGTTTCTGGCGCAATGCACGACTCGTGAGTCACTTGCAAGTGACGTACTTCCGTTTGGGAGGAGTATAGCGCTGACGTATGTGGCTTGAACAACCACATGCATTTACACATGTCCAGTTTCATCTGAAATGCATCCCAGACCATTTCCTGAAGTGGTTTGAGCGATCGGATTTATATTCGTCTCGAAACCGTTTCGGACGGCATTTAGACCTGGTCTTTTTACCATCGGATAGCTATCTGATCACAGAAAAAGCATGAAGTGACCAGGTGTAAAAAACCCCTAAGTTTACTACAAGGATTGATCTTCCCAGATAGTTTCCTGCCTAATTATATCTAATAAGAGGTCATTCCTGATCACCGTGTGTGATTATGATTAAGAATAAGATTATATCTGGCAAAAAGCATAAAGTTACCTTGAACTATGTCACTCATTATTCTGCACAGGTAAAATCTGGTGTTCAGCTTTTTTTTTTTATTTATACTGTAGAAAACACGCTCAAAACACGTACGCTGGCTCCCGAGTGATACAACAGAAAAGCATTCACCATATCAGTTCGACATGTGCTGGGGTTTGGAATATCGTCTCTCGGATGTCAATTACAGTGACGCTCCAAACACAGATGTGTGTGAGCTCATGGATGTGGAAGAAGGTGGATAACACCGTCCTCCAAGCGTGTTACGCTCCACGAGCATCAGCAGCAGCTCAAAAAAGACGAGGTCGGCTAGATTGTCTCGAAGCAAGCCTGGTCACATGTTAGCTTTCACCCTCCCCGGTCGGTAGCTGGTGAACGATGAAGGAGAGCTGAGTGGCGAGTGGGAATCAGGATAGAAACCGGAAGGAAAAAAATGTATATGCCAAAAACAGGATTTCTGCAGCATGTCTGAACAAAGGCGTATTATGTGAACACACAGCTCTCTGGCCCTGTTTAAACCTGGTCGCGTGAGGTGTCAGGGTTATCTGTGTATTATCAGGATTATTTTATTTAAACTAAATAAGAAGTAAAACACAACACCGACGATTACTAGTTGAACTCTATTAATGTTTACATGTTTCAGCACTTTTGGTTGCATTTTAAAGCTGTGGTTGAAAAAACGGTCCGATTTTCACTTAAATACATGAAAAGCAGTTTTAATGAAGAAAAGGCAAACAAATTCAAACTGTCAGGTAAGGGAAAGTTAAAAAACAGGCACAGGTCAGGTATTTAGAGGGCTAGGCTGAAACACAGGAATCAGACAACACAAGGCCGAGTCAAAAAGTGGGCACTGAACACACACAATGAACTGAAAGTAAGTGCGGAGGGGAAACACGTGTGTCTGATCAGTAGGATGACGACACTGAGCGGGAAAGCGTGTGTGTGTGTGTGTGTGTGTGTGTGTGTGTGTGTGTGTGTGTGTGTGTGTGTGTGTGTGTGTGTGTGTGTGTGTGTGTGTGTGTGTGTGTGTGTGTGTGTTTTGAGAAGTGGTCATCTGTGGCATATATGTTGGCCATGGTGCATATGGGCACTCTTTTATAGTCAATATATGGGTTTAAATCTGTCTCAAAAGTATAAAGGCAAGATGTTTGTGAAAGCATAAAGTTTTTTATCCTTAAGACTTTTCCCATCACTGAAAACATCAGCTGACTCAGAAGACAATGTAAAATAAGTGTCTCCTTATTGAAGGCTTCTCTGTATCAACGGGTAAATTTTTTTCTGTTACATATCAGCATGTTTGTTTATCTGCTTATGAAAAGCCTTCGATTAAAGTACCACGTCCTCCGTCGAAGTCTTTTATCAGTTGTCACTATAGAAAGAATAACGCAGTCGAACTTGCACATGAATATAAACCTATTGTTTAAATTACAACTTGAACTATTAATCAGTTGATCGAAACTTCCGTGCAATCGGATTTGAGAATTTAACAGCACCGCCCTATAAACACGCGTAAACACGTATTTCTCTTCAAACACCATTTAAAAATAATCATTTCGATTGGCTTGCAGTGAAATGTCGTGTTCGCGGCCTTCGTGGTTTTCACCCGCAAGTAATTACACAATTCAGCACAGTCAGCGTTCACATGAAGCGAATTAGTGTGACTGTCCACAACAATACAGCAGACTGCTTCCAGAAACAAAGCCACCTTTGAATGAGCTGATTTGCATTTTACACACCATCCACAATCAGATCTGATTAAACAAAGACAAGTGCAATTTAGATACCAGGGACATGAAAAGTCCAGGTGGAAACAGAATCAAATTTCACTGTTTGTAAACCGAACAAGCTCAGGATCGCATCCGTAAACAAGGTGTCACTGAGCAGGAACGGGTTGCAGCGTAACAGGAATGCTTTCGTTTCTGCGCCTCGGGTTTACACGCAGGTCGACTCCGGTGAACAAACTCGGGACTGTCAGCGGCCACCAGTTTAGTCGTTGCTCCTCACACTCAAAAGATAATGTGTGCAATTTAGGAAGTGGTTATTAATAAGAATATTAGAATAACTATATTGGGAATTTGTCCAAACCTGGATTTCATACATGTCCTGTTAGCTTATTTCCTATTAGAAACGAATTCATTAAAGGAAAGGACGTGTGGTTGTAGTGGTCGAGGTATAATGACCTCAATAATAAGCATGGATTTGTGGTTAAAGTCATGACGGAGATGTGATTCGACGATTAATTCAGGACCATTGTTATATAATCGAACGCTTTCTTTTTCAGGGCACAAACTTTGTATTAAAGTACAAAGCCAATGTTCCTCCTTATTCACTAAAACCAGAAAAGTGGAAATGGAAAAAAAAAATGGTTTGTTCAATTCACCCAAATGCGCACTTGTAGTGAGAAGACACAAATTTATTGTAAACAAAATGCTTAATTTTGTTGCTGGATGGAGTGTATGAATAGCGCGAGTGAGTCATGAGTGCATGTTTCGTCTCGCTTAAAATTCGCACGCCTTACACATAAAGCGTGTTTATCAATACCAGATTTCCACCCACTAGAGTTGCTTTCGACAGAAGAAGAGGAATGAGTAATTATTTAAGCAGCCGTTAATATTGTTAGTTTCCTTTCTAACTCAGGGTGGACATACTGTGCTTCTTGGCACCGCGATACGTGTCATGAAGCGGACAGACGAATGGAAGTACGGCTTTTTTCGGCTTAATTAAAAACCCGTGCAGACAAAACAGATGGCTAGGGAATACTTATAAATATGAGGCACACGAACGGTCAGGTGATCTGATGTAAACTAGACAAGTTTAAATAAATCAGCAAGCAGGAAGAAGAATAATCAAACCCGGGAAGATAACAATGGATTGGAATCATTACGGATACAACGCTGGAGTGAGACAATGCAAAGTAACACTGTGTGTGTGTGTGTGTGTCTGTGTGTGTGTGTGTGTGTGTGTGATGGTCATGTAATGAGGTTATGAGCTGAAGATCAGGAGGCTTTATGCTCGATAGAGCTTCTGGGGCAGTGGTGGCTCAAGTGGTTAAGATCTGCCACTGTTGGGCCCCTGAGCAAGGCCATTAACCCTCGCTGCTCCAGGGGCACTATATCATGGCTGTATCTTGTACCTGTGCTCAGACCCCAAACTCTAAAAGAAAGAATTTCACTGTGCCGCAATGTACGTGTGACAAAATAAAGGCTTCTATTCTCTGTCCCATTAGATCAGTTTAAAATCATGACCGGACAGATATATATATATATATATATATAAGAAGATATAAAAAGAAGAGCTAAGATGCATCGAAATAGCTAATCGAATTCTTATGTTCTATTTTACATCAGTTAGTAGTATAAATAAGCGAGAAGTGCACTTCAGTTACCCGGACGATGCACTTATTCATCTGAAGAAGAAAAATGCGGGGCGTAGAGGGGGCGGGGCTACCAGACGCCGACACCTGATGAGAGCAAATGTTTAAGATGGCCACCGACACTCTGGTGGACGAGACATCTTACAAACGCCTATTAAATGAGTCCCATTTCACACAAAACTACCCTTCTAGAATTCATACACTAGATACTAGACTATGTCGTGCATAGTGGAAGTGCAGATTGTACTTTATAGTACGTCATTCGGGACATAACACCAGTGTCTGTTATTCCATTCCTAGTTGAACAGAATTAAATAATTCAATAATGACATAATGATTTATTATTAATAAGCTAGAAATATGGCACTGTAACCATGTCTCTTCTCAGAGCTTATTTTAGGGGTTTCTACCATTATGACTTTTAGAGCTTTTCATTTGTAGATCATTTGCAAAAGTAGGTTGATCTTCAGCAGGACCAGGCAGCGTGAGACACTCTGCCCTCTTCCACGTTCACCAGCTTACAGACGTCTGGAGTTACTACGACTGACAGGATAGAGAGAGAGAGAGAGAGGATGGAGGTTATTAACTGTATTGTTCACGACATATCAGTTCCAGATTATAATAGTCTAAAATGGGAAAACTCATTGATATTCCCAATCAGTCATTCAGCCTGTAGATGTGAGCTCTTCCTCACCAATTATTTGCTAAATAAACATATTGATCATAAACATTAGAGTAAATTGATTTGTATATATTATGTGAGCTTCATATGTAGAATACTATAGAAACCTTTAATTGTCACATATACATTACAGCATAGAGAAATTCTTTCTTTCCCAACTTCAGAGCTTAAGGGGTTAATTAACCATTTGTGATCATTTAGTTAATTTATACAAGACCTTTTCAAAATATGATATTTTACTAATGCCCCTTTTCCACCAAAAAGAACCGGGTGCTGGTTCAGAGTTAGTGCTGGTACTGGTTCAGAGTTGGTTCCACTGGCGAACCTTCTAAGAACCAGTTTGCCTTTCAATGGGCTAGAGAGCCATCACAGCGCCGAGTCTGATGTCACTGTATACGTGTCAAGTTACACAGCAACGTTAGTCCAGCAGCGGCAAAAACAAACACAACAACAATGACGGATGTTGCTTTATTGTTAATGCTCATGGCTTTGTGAATCTACTGTACATTGGCATCCAAACGCAGCGAATCCAACGTGTACGTGCAGCTCCGTGTAACTTGTATAAACGGAGGTTGTAATCGAGAAAGTACATAACATTATTTTATCATTAACACAGAAAAAAAGTTAGCCTTAGCATGTAGCTACCTACTATCATGTGTGCTGATAATTGATCATATTGCGGTAAAGTAAAAGTGTATTAAACAATAATGAAATAACTAAATAACTTTAGGTACGTTATCAAATGCCCTAACTGTAGCCCCGCCCCCAGACCCGCCCCCAGACCCGCCCCCAGACGCAAGCGGTTCTTAAGTCTAGACCAGCAACGTTTTGGTGCTACTGAAGAACCACTTTTCCTGGTTCAGAGCCGGTGCTTTGGCTGTCAAAAAAAGAAAGAGCTGGTTCTAAATTAGGCTCCGAACCAGCACTCAAACTGCCTCGGTCGAAAAGTCTAGAGCCAAGTCTAAAACCTTTTAAACTGCTTTTGAACTGCTATATCATTATTTTGTACCTCATCAGCGTAAACACGTACAAACATCTTAATCTCACTTGCTTAATTTGCTCTGAGCATCTGATAATAAGCACGTGTTTATTAAACGATAGGATTATTGCCGCTTTCCTAATCCACCTTGTACGTTAGACGAAGAAGGAGAAAAGGAATCAGAGCTGTGACTGTTTCATTGCCATGTTTTTAAGCTGCAGGTTTTAGACTTGGTTAATGACTTCATTCATTCTGTCGAATTAAGACTGAGCTTTGTAGAACAGTGCCGGCTCTAACAAACAGCCTCTTGGACTTTGGGCCTGTTTTAACAGCACACTATCTGATAAACATGTAAGGTCTTCTACAGCATAGAAAGGACTTTAGACTCCCTGAGTCCTGTTAGCATGAACAACTCATAAAGACTCACAAAGCTTTAACTCTGATGCTGAAGCTGCTCTTCCTAAAAGGAATATTTTACAAAGGAAAACATTTAGGGACCGGGAAAAATTATCGGTACATTTAGATCGATATCTTCGAGAAGGTTTAATTAGAAAAGCATTAAATGGAAAGGGTCGTGCTGAAAAATCCTGAAACTGATTATTTCCAAAATAACAGCATGTTATTTTAGAAGTTTATTCCTCTTTTATACCGAAGCAGTTCACAACTCATCAGCATTTAATTCCATTTATCTTCCAGTTACATTTAATGCTGTGATACATCTGAGAGACGAGTCATCGATGTTATAGCAGTTATCGAGTCATTCCCTCATCAGCCTTTTATTCTGGCTCAGAACTAATAAGATTAATGCTGAGAAATGTTTCTGAGAAACTTACTCGTGAAAACCGTTAGCGTCGACCGAAACTGGAGACTCCTTCCATAAACATCTCCTTACTGAACACGTCTAAACTTACAGCTTTTCACACGTAAACTAGTGACCGCTACGGCATTATAAACCCCTGGTAAACAGTCCTGGGGTTTTTTTTTATGTTGTACTTTGCTCATTCTTAATCCTTAATCCAATGAATCCTGGTTATTCAGAATTTCTTTGCTTTCTTTCCTAAACCCTGGATCAACGTCCTTATTCGTATATTTGTGGTGACAACAGCCATGGAGAAATACAGCGTGTAACCGTTTTAAATATCGCCGTGTCTCATGCTTTCTCATAGGGCAGGTGTGCTGTTATACAGACGAGCAGGCGTTGTTACCTTTCACAGCTTCGGGATCATTTTTGACCTTTTAATTGTGCCGTGTACTTGTGCAGACGTTCAGTGAGACCCAGCTTCTGCTCATTTTTGGGTCAGGTCCTTAATACTGACTTATTTCTCATTGTGTCATCTGGTCCTGAACAGTTTTTGGACCATGTTTTCTGTAAAAAATAAATGCCTTCGTTTCAGTTGATGCCTTTTCTGTCACCATTAACATTATTATTGTTTCTGTCCCCTCAGAACTTGTGTCCTCTGTTTAAATAACACACAAGGATTCTTTGATAGTACAAAGCACATGATATGATGGGTTAACACTCGATGCAGGTGAACACTGCTTCGGCAAAGGGTTTCATAACCCTATGTGTAAAAATGATGCTCCTAAATTTCCAGGAAGTGTCCCAGGGTTGCGTATTATTAGGCTTGATTATGTGTAAAGTGATTATATAAACCTGTGAATTGAATTGTTGTCCAAACTGCTCTGATTCACCTTCTGACCCATCGGATTGGTCAAAAGGTGAATCTACTGCAAGAATGCACCTTTGAACCCTTAATGTCTGCAGCTATTATATCAGATAGCTGATACCTAAAGCGAGAAGTGTTTGACATAAGGCACTCTATTTAGATATTTTTGGCTCCAGCAATAACCTGTGTATGTGCGCGTGTGTGTGTGTGTGTGTGTGTGTGTGTGTGTGTGTGTGTGTGTATGTGTGTGTGTGTGTGTAGCGCCAAGTCAATTACACGGCACCAACAAAAGCCCTTGATTAAAACACAAGTGTGCAGACCGAGTGTAAAAGCATGGCGCTGGGAATAAAAGCCTGCGTTCATGATACATCCAGAGGCAACCATAGCAACCGCTCTCCGTCCTGTCCACACTTTAACCTTTCACCACTGTGGGAACTCCAAGCACAGCTTGTAGCCTGAAATTTACACCGGCTTTCTCAAAGGAAGCTTCAGCTGTCCACGTCACATTGTAGGTTTAAAGAAGAAGCAAGAATTACATTTCAACTCGAATGATCACGTGAGACTCTGAAATGAAGGTCGACGCATATAAATAAGCACTTAATACGTAACCTGCGTTACGTTTATTAGAAACGTGTCTTTACGAATACCGTACGCTGAACGACGGTTATTTGTGTTCTCGCTGTAAAAGTGTTCGGCATGTTAAACAGTGATCTCTTTCTCTAGGCCGAAACGTTTGTTTGGGTCAACGGCTCCTCCTCGCACGCTCAGATCGTCGCCAAGGCCAAGTACGAGTTTCTGTTCGGAAAGACACCCGACTCGAGCTCTCCAGGCACCGGTAGGATCTTTAAACTTTTCTTTCTTTCCAACACGGTGTTATTTTCATTCACGTGACTCATTTTAAGAATCGTTATTAAATTCTACTGAACTGAACGAAATCTAAACCCATCATCATTTAGTTTGTTTAAATTACTACAGGTTTTCAGTAGCAGGAATGTCCTTTGCATTCATGTGAAAGCTTTCAATAAGTGAATAAGGTCGTACTTTGAGTTTCTTTGTCATGTCACACTCCACAGTGGTGGTTAATGACTCATATGTTTATCACTCAATGCTTTAAGAATTTGTTTTGTAAGTATTTCTGTTTTTTCCCCCTAGCATGTAAATGTAAAAATAAGGCTTGAAATGAGCTGTTTTGCTTCACTGGCAGTAAATGCAGTAAATCCATGTTAAATAATTCCATTAGATCAGTTTAAGTGAATGGAATCACTTTCAGTGGATGGAATCATGTAAACTTCCACCAGATGAGAATGAACCAGGTTAAAGTGTTTTCCAGTGCAGGAAATAAACAGAAACAAACAAAAAGCGGCCATAAAGTCGTGACGGAAGCCGACCTCACCGGCGCCATCTTGGAAAGTTGACTAAGGAGCTGATTTTCACCCCAGCATGTGGATATGCTTGTTTTTCTCAGTTTGAATATGTCAAACCTATTTTATGGAGGAAAACAAATTTTTATTATCTCTCTCTCTGTCTCTCTGTCTCTCTCTGTCTCTCTCTCTCTCTCTTTCTCCTGTCTCTCTGTCTCTCTCTGTCTCTCTCTCTCTCTCTCTTTCTCCTGTCTGTCTGTCTCTCTCTCTCTGTCTTCTCTCTCTCTCTCTCTCTCTCTCTCTCTCTCTCTCTCTCTCTCTCTCTCTCTCTCCTGTCTGTCTGTCTGTCTGTCTGTCTCTCTCTCTCTCTCTCTCTCTCTCTCTCTCTCTCTCTCTCTCCCCTGTCTGTCTGTCTGTCTGTCTGTCTCTCTCTCTCTCTCTCTATCTGTCTCTTTCTCTCTCTCTCTCACTCACTCTCTCTGTCTCTCTCTCTCTTTCTCCTCTCTCTCTCTCTCTCTCTCTCTCTCTCTCTCTCTCTCTCTCTCTCTCCTGTCTGTCTGTCTGTCTGTCTGTCTGTCTCTCTCTCTCTATCTGTCTCTTTCTCTCTCTCTCTCTCACTCACTCTCTCTGTCTCTCTCTCTCTTTCTCCTCTCTCTTTCTCCTCTCTCTCTCTCTCTCTCTCTCTCTCTCTCTCTCTCTCTCTCTGTGATGGCAAAAAAAAATGAGTCCTCTCACTAAGGAGATTCACATGATGACGACGTGACTTTCCACTGTTTTGGGTTTCTGCCAAAAAAACATTGTCACAGTCATCGCAGTTAAAGCCATCCTTTTATTCCCTCTTTATTAACGCTAATAATTAATCTATTCTATATAACAAGATAGACTAGTTGGTCAGCCGATAGCGGTTGCACATAGCTACACTGAGATTAGCTTTGAAGACATTGAACGACATTGTTTCAGTTTTTGGGTGCAGGATTCTACTTTACAAAGCAGTGTCAAGAATAAAGTGTGTCTCACCACCAGACTCTTTATTTCCTCTAAATACAGCTTCGTCTCTAGTGGTAACCCCTGCCTCACTGTGCCACACTGACTCACTCCAGGTGAAGACCAGGTCTCTACTCTTCTCAATATTTTGCTCCACACATGAACCTCATTCATATTTTACACCATGTTGGAGATAAAGGACAGGTGAAGCTCCACATCTCCTGCTGCCTGAGTGAGTTTGTGTTTTGCACTCTTGGTCATGCTGGGTGATTTTTCCCTGACCAACAGTTCAGGCTCTCTTTAAGATGAGCACACAAGAGTTTCACGCTTCAGAGCTTCTCTGTGACTCCGCTGACTTACACACATGCCACTATAGGAACTGTACACTGAGCTCAAATCCCACAATCAATTAAAAAGCAGCTGAGATTGTTACAGAAAAATATCTGAGAATTATATCATCAGTGATTATTTATTTGTTTGTTTGGTTGTTTATTTGGTTGGTTGGTTGGTTGTTTATTTATTTATTTGCCTAATTAACATACTTGATGTTGTAGTTGTAACCAGGACTTTATAACAGTTGTGTTCATGCGCTCCAGTCACAGCACAATGGTCTTAATCCAGTTAGATTAAAGTTCATTTTATTCCTTATGCACTTACTGTCTTTAGGCCTAATATAATGAGATCTTCTCTCTCTTTCTAACACACACACACACACACACACACACACACACACACACACACACACACACACACACACACACACACACACAAAAAATATTCTCTTTCTCTCTCTCTCTCTCTCTCTCTCTCTCTCTCTCTCTCTCTCTCTCTGTGTGTGTGTGTGTGTGTGTGTGTGTGTGTGTGTGTGTGTGTGTGTGTGTGTGTGTGTGTGTGTGTGAAAGACCCCTATATGTAGTATGTGTTTTTTATATTGCTGTCTTTGTAAAGTGTTTTGCTGTGGTTTTCTGTTAGAGGAAGTATTTATATTACATTTTGACTGAGACGCTACGCCTGTGCTGTCAGTGTGATGCTGTAAGGACAGGCGGTTGCTGCCACCTGGTGAAGACATAATTCTTCAGCACCTATCCGGCTCTGTTTTTAGCCTGATTATATAAAGTGACTTATTCACATGGAGCTTTAGAGATATTGAATGCTTGTGCTGTTCTTTTTGTGAAAGAATGAAAGAGACATGCGCATGAGGCACAACTGTAGCTGAGACTGGCCGCTTTTCCATCCTTTCCGCTCTCTCTCTCTCTCTCTCTCTCTCTCTCTCTCTCTCTCTCTCTCTCTCTCTCTCTCTGTGTGTGTGTGTGTGTGTTTTGAGTGTGTGTACACAGTCTGTCTCTGTTCTCAAACCACACTGGAGTAATTCATGATAAGCTCAATCAGTACTCTCTAATACACAGTCTGATGCACTCTCCTACTAGCATGCCAGCAATTGCAGGATGTGATAACAGAATAATGTTTATTCCAATAGATCTGATAGTTACATCGGAGAACGTGGCACAGCTGTTCTAAACACACATCAGGTGAAAAGCTAAACCTGAATCATCAGCTGAGTGTAACTGAATGTGGTGATCTCTCTACAGTATGTGTGTGGTGGGTGTATGTGTGTGTGGTGGGTGTATGTGTGTGTGTGTGGGGGGGGGGTGTATGTGTGTGGGGTGTAGGAGGGGGGTTGTATGTCTGTGTGGGGGTTGTATGTGTGTGTGGGGGTTGTATGTTTGTGTGGGTGTATGTGTGTGGGGGTTGTATGTGTGTGGAGGGTGTATGTGTGTGAGGGTTGTATGTGTGTGTGGGGTGTATGTGTCTATGGGGTGTATTTGTGTGTGGGGGTGTATGTTTGTTGGGGGTGTATGTGTGTGTGGGGTGTATATGTGTGTATAGGGTTGTATGTGTGTTCAGGGGTATATGTATGTGGGGGGGGTTGTATGTGTGTTGGGGGTGTATGGGATTGTATGTGTGTATGGGATTGTATGTGTGTGTATGGGATTGTATGTGTGTATGGGGTTGTATGTGTGTGTATGGGGTTGTATGTCTGTTGGGGGGTGTATATGTGTATGGGAGTATATGTGTGTGTGAGGGTTTTGTATGTATGTGTGTGTGTGTGTGTGTGTGTGTGTGTGTGTGTGTGTGTGTGTGTGTGTGTATTTTGCTAATTTGAGCTCTGTAGTTTACCTGTGAAAAGGCCTGAGGAGTTTAAATGAGGAACTCAGTGTTCAGAATGTCTCATCTTTATGCCTGTTTTATTTTAGACTAAAGTTAAAGTAAGAAATAAACCTGTGTAGTTTTATGGGTCAGTGTCAGGATGTTACCAGCCTGAGGCTACTTTCCTATAGCAGCATGTCCCAAAGTGTTTCATTCCACTATACTGTAGGTTTCTTCCAATTAACCAATCAGATCTGAGAATTCAAGAGTATTTTCAGTAGTATGGTTCAGTAGTCTGTAGTACAGTTGCCTCATGCATCCAGGGTACGCTCCAGCCTCCTGATACTCCAGGGTCCTTTCCCTGTACAAAGACGTGCTGTGGGGTGATTGGCATCTCTAAATTGTCTATAGTGTGTGAGTGTGTAAGGGATTGTGCCCTGTGATGGTTTGGTACCTCATCCAGGAGGTCCCCAGCCTTGTGATAGACTCTTAAGTTCCCCTTAGAGTTTGCAAATCTGAAAGGATCTAATAGGTAATAAATAGGTTTATTATAATAGGTAATAAAAACCCAGAGCACAAAAGCAATAATTAAGGGGTGTTTATGAAAAAACACAGCCAGTCATGTATAATAGTCATGTACAGCCAGTCTGTACAATGTGAAATCAATAAACCGTGACAACATGGACGTGTCTAAAGCCTTGAGCCGATAGGGTGAGAGTTCTGGGTTTATATGTGTAGCACATGTTTGCGTGTGACTTTTGTGTATTAGATGGAAATAAAGTTGTGTATAATACTTTCAACATTTGACAGAATGGTTAATGGAGGATTTTCTGTATGTGCTCTGTTGCCTCTGTTCAGCCTCTACACCTGACACAACACCCCAGCTGGAGGCCAACATCAGCACAACCCCTGACCCCTCCATCCAGGAGGATGAGCTTGACGAGGTGTCACTCTTTCAGGAGATCGACAGGGAGCTTGCCGAGCTGCTGAGCGGCCTCACGGCCCAAGCCCGGCATGCTGTGGCGACCGAGCAGAGCAGCCAATCAGGAGACACCTCTTCAGACATGATCCCCTGTAACGGGACGACTCCTTCTCCTCCGGGCACAGCCGATCACGGCCCAGAGCTACAGAACTGCACCTCAGATCCCACGCAGTCAGAAAAGCTGAGCAACGTGATGTTCGACTCGTGGTGTGAGGCACTGATTCAGGACCCGAGCTCAGCTCAGGAGCTGCACTGCGCGAACCCGCCTCATGGCCCAGACACCAGGAATGCAACTACAAGCCAACATAAACCTGCACCGGTGCCCACTATGGAAAAGAAGGAGGGAGGCGAGAGCAGAGACTCGTCACCAAGGCTTCTGGATACCTCGTTGGATGAGTCCAGCAAAATCCTGGCGGAGATCC
Organism: Tachysurus fulvidraco; assembly: GCF_022655615.1. Taxonomy (NCBI): domain Eukaryota; kingdom Metazoa; phylum Chordata; class Actinopteri; order Siluriformes; family Bagridae; genus Tachysurus; species Tachysurus fulvidraco. The sequence goes on along the minus strand of NC_062537.1, from coordinate 13,906,791 downwards.
CCGGCATCTTCAGTGCCTTCCTGGACGGGGGCAAAGCACGGGAGAAACCCCAGAAGATGCTGCGCTTTGTGGAGGACCAGGCTGTCGGAGACATTTTCCTGAATGGAGAGGCTGAAGAGACGGGACAGACAACTCAGGACATGGAGAAACCTTCTCAGGACAACACGCTTCAGACCGCCGTGCCGGTGGTGTGTGTTACTGAAGTGAATGAAAAAAGCTCAGCCAGGTATGTGACTTACACTGTAACACACACACACACACACACACACACACACACACACACACACACACACACACACACACACACACACACACACACACCCATGCACTGGATTAGTCATTAGCTAGCAGGATCATATACAGTTTCCTGCTGATATTGCAGTAATAAGATCTGACTGTTCTTCTTTTCATGAGCACCACATGGACTAAAACCTGGTGGCTAATGGATGGCAGAACTTAGTCTTTTCAGTCACCAAATATTTTGACAGATGTATTGCTGAGTGCTGTTCGTACAACAGCAGTTCCTTGTACTGATTAGTTCATGCCTATAATTTACTCTTCTTCCACTTTTTCAATAAAAAAATAAATCCGCAATGAAGAATTCGTTTTATTTTCTGTTTTTTAGCAGCTTGTTGATATGTAAATGCCCCTAACTGACTCTTTAGCATGGACTGATACAGGGATCATATTAGAACAATACATTATCTTATGTATTAAATAGAGATTTTACAGTTCAGTCTTTACATTGTGCTGTAACTGTTGTGTTTGCCTGCCATCTAGTGGTAGGAATCATTTAAATATATTTAAATAGATCATATTAAATAACCACAGTCACAAACTTGATTTTTTGTTACAAGTCAAATATCAGTGGTGGGCTCAGGGTTAAAGTTCAGCTACTGTTACCACCCTGAAGCTGATTATTATCCTTCTGCACTGAGTGTTTTATTCCTGTTACACCACAGCAATTTGGTAAAGAGGTTTTATGTATGAAAGAACTACATGACATACTGCATGAAATAAACTGTTTATGATTACATTTAACATCACAGAACGCAGACTAAACAAATTCCTGATGTCATGCTATAAGAGTCTCATTCTTGACTCTTCTCTCTATCGAAGTTTTCACGTGTTAGGGGAAAATTCCTGCATCCTGAAAACTTTATCAGAACATTTAAAGCTGCTAACAAAAGCACTGACACTGGAAACTCCTTCCAACAATGTCCATAGAAACGATTATTCATTTTTGTATGTTAAATAACACTTGATTATTTAAACAAAACTTGTTTTCTCGTTCGATTAATATAACTGTGTAGAGTGTCTGCTGTGAACTTGATGCTATACCAAGCCAAAAAAACAGAAGTAACATCCAGATTGAATATTTATTCTTCTCAGTAGGTGTGTAGAGGGCAGAGCCTGCCAGAGCGAGGAAGCCACAGACATGTTCAGCAGTCAGTTCGAGAGCATTCTGGAGTCGGAGCGGCTGTGCGTTACACTCTACAGCAGCCTGGACTCGCTGGACGCTCTGTCCTCCTCAGCTGACGAGACAGACGCACAGGCTGAACTAGGGCCCACACACCGGGTTGTAGAGATGCCCCTCACGCCCATGATCCAGCAGCGGCTGAAAGAGAGCGCGCTCTTTATGGAGGCTAGTAGCAGGCAGGAGGAGCTGCTGAGCGTCAGTGCAACCGAGAAGAGCGGGAAAGCCGCCCTGGAGATGACCTCCTCCTTCCTGAACACGGAGATGGATGGTGGACACACGGATGGAGCTCTGGCCAATGGCATGATGGGGAAGGACACAAGAGATTGGCTGCGCAGCTGGTCAAGGTAGGACATGAGGGCTAGAAGCAGCGTCTCCCACGTTTACATTATAAACACAGCTGGATTGTTTGATGTAGAGTCGACACACACCTCTATTGGCTGTGTTATGATGGTCTCTTTAGCGTTACAGCTTCCTGCTTTTGTCTGCAGTTTGTCTGAGTTTTGGAAAGAGAAAATAAAATGTCTACACATGAGATGGGGATAACACCGAGGCTGGCAGCTCGAACACTTTTATAAAACATTACCGCAAACTCTTCTCTTCATTACACTGTCACTTTCTTAAAATTTCTTAATTTTACACTAATGTTTACTGTATCGGTGCTGAGGTCTTACTCAGCTTTGCTTTTCTAACACGCGCTGGAATCACAGCATTCCACTGTGTATTGAATACAAAAATATTCAAGATTTATAACGGTTGTTAAAAAGCAAAAAATTTTTTCTGACACAATAATATATTACATATTATAGTTAAATTCAATTATTAAATATTTATAATTATAAATACAATGTAGAATAGTTTGAATTATAATCATAGTTTATTTTTAACACAAATTTAGCATTTTTAATATTATTTTTTTAATTAATACATTGCTGCAAGATTCATTCATCAACATTTGGCCATTTTATTTATTTAAGTGTTACACATCTATCTATCTATCTATCTATCTATCTATCTATCTATCTATCTATCTATCTATCTATCTATCTATCTATCTATCTATCTATCTATCTATCTATCTATCTATTTAAATGATGCCATGTAGAGGTAAATGTTTGTGTTAAAAGCAATAAAAATGACCCTGGATCAAATTTCTGCTGAGATGTAGGTTAAATAATCTTACTGAACTCAAACAAACTAAATCATTTATAATAGTAAAGTCTATGTGTTAGAAGATCTTTTTGCTGTCCAATAGTTTACGGGATTATAATCAGATTAGAATACATATTTTTCAGAATTGTTCAGAAGGGTATAACTGCTGATGAGGGAAATAGGCAGCATCGATTCTCGTCCAAACTTTTAGGTGAAATTATGCCATCTGCCGCTTTGTGGTTTATGGTTATGGTTTGTTTATCAATTTGATAATGCCAAGAGAAGAACTGAAACTACTTAAGGTACTCATAAACCTCAAGTACAAACCGCACCTTCTACTATACATCCTGTAGTGTCAGGACACTGATTCTCCTGATGCTCTTATCATACAGTAACATAGAAAACTAGAAATGACTTCAATTGCTGCACTCCAGCAAGTCTTAGCAGGTAAAAACACATCAAGTTTATTCTAAAAATCTGTTTTATTAAACCTAGATCTAAATAATTAAGCATTAGGTATCTCACAGATTCCAAAATGACTAAAAACACAGAATTCCTTGCATTTGTACGATTCTAGCGGTAAGTGTTTGTTGGGAAGCTCATATTTATGAGCTGGGAAATCGTAATTAATGTGTAATTAACTTTCTGAGACGAGTAAACATTCATTTTACATATACACCTACAAACGCTGAATCCATTAACTCCACCATGTTTTCCGACTCACACGACTCCGACTCTGAAACTCCGAGCCCAGGGAAAATTTCCCACCCGTAATTATACCTTGGTGGTGGTGTTCACGTGCGTTCGAGCTGTAAATAAGACATGACATTTCTGACATGACCTGAACGCACCATCACTGTATGAGCCAACGACGGCGCATGCGAAGAAACAAAAGCGACCGCAGTAGACATAACATCACAGGCAAAACATACCGGTCTGTCAGGGTTCCACACCACGATTTTATGTACAGTATGAGCTCAAATTGAAAACTTTTAACATCTGACATGATGTTCACTTCTGAATGTCCTGAACGCTGTTACTCAAACAGAGCTTTCAGTAGCTTTGAAGGCATCATGAGAAATTTTTAAAATTCAAACATTGACTAAAAGGATGAACTGATTTGTGTCGCTAATTACTCACTAGCACTAGAACAGCTAGCTCGTTCAGTGGAGGTCGACAGACGGTAGAATATCTTTCTACGCTAGTGCAGCGGGTCAGGATAGCAAGAAGACTCAAACAGAGCAGACATTTAAACACATTTCATTTAAATATAGCGATCCTGAATGGAACTCTTATTCATTTTTCAAAACGATTTGTGCTTTTTCCGAGCTCTGTCTGTTTCTAATAATAAATTCAATAAACCAGCCAAAAAAAAAACAAAAAAACAAAAAACAACCAAATAAAGATCAAGAATTAACATTTGTATAACTTACTAGTTCCATTTTTCAATCCTATCCAAAATGAGCATAAAGAAATATTAATAATATTAATATTACTTGATTATATTAATACTGCCTTATCATGTACTATACGGATGTTAAAAATTCAGACCCCTTTTTTATGGATGTTCCGCAGCCGCTATTTTTTATTTTATTTTTTTTATGTTAATAATCTTTGCTATTCTGAAAGGCTCTTTATTAGCACTTGCTAATATAAAAACGGTGGCAGAGATGATTAAATAAAGCATTGAACCCACTTTATAGCAGTAAAACATGATACGTTCAATAGATCATTATTAGTTTTCACACCTTCTGTATTTTTCCTGCTCTGAGTGTGTGTTAATGTGCAGTAGAGACTTGGCTAAAGACTAAGCCTGTATTAGGACAGTGTCTTACACAACGCCGTACAGCCGCCGTACCTGTGGCCTCGGCTCAGTCCCTCGTGTTTTAACACAAAGGCCACTTAGAGCGAAACGCACGGCTCTGTTTGAACTGCACGTGATTGCGGAGGTGAAGGAAATTCCTCCCGAGTTTTATGGATTAAAGTTCATTATGTCTGCTGAGGATCTGGATTTGTCCCTCAGGAGAGTTTGCATGATTTCCTGCCCGAGTGGAGGAGAATACATTTAACATAGGCTGTGTAGTTAAGTAAGGACTAACATGTGACTGGGTTAAACTGCTGTGATTACAGGGTCAGAAATCAGAGACAAGACATAAATAAAACAGACCATATAGAGCTTAGGCTCATAAACATACTGACGACAGACGATAACGATGTAGGTTATAATACAGAACGAAAAGGAACTTAAATACTGTTAATAATGATACTATATCACATGACACATGTGAGTGCTCAGTGAGGTGCATGTGTCATGCAGGGGCTGATGGGTAATGGAGTCCCACGCTGAAGTCAGCACTCACACGACGCAGCGGCGCTCAAGGTCGATCCTTTTTCTATAGCTGCACTTCAAAAAGTGGTTTATTCCTCTTACACCACAACCAGCTATCACAGCTATTTCTTATTTATTAATAAACACATCTTAGTTTTTACTGAATAATGATTGTTTTTTTCCCTTAAAGATGTATTCACAGAACAGGACATACTTTCACATCAACACTTTTGTACTCGTGGCATCGGCATGCACTTGATCATTTTTGTAATGCTCTTTAAAATTTACGGACATTTGTCTGTCCCTATGACATCACATTTACAACACTGATAAATTACTATGGATTCAGATCAATACATGAGATTTTAAGATTTGTCTACATTGTCCTCCAGAGGTTTAATAAGAACATATACAAGCTGACGCATTGGTCTCTGCTGTGCGACATTTTGATTGCCAAAGCGAGTGCAAATGTCACATCCATAATGCTGGAATTGCATATACTATAGAACACTTATAAACAGTCCCTATGGTTAGAAAGGCCAAAAATTCAGCTTGTTCTGCTGCCATCCTGAAACTAAAGCTTTAGCTCTAAGACTAGAACCTGCTTCCAAAAGGGGCGTCATTATTATATTATTCTGTTCAAATAGAGAAAGGAGAAGAGAAAGAAACTTCTATTTATTGGTACAGTTTGGATAAATGATTGTAGATGTGCCACATTATTAATCATAATTATTTGTCTGACAGTTAATCATCATCACCCTCATCATCATCATCATCATCATCATCATCATCATCATCATCATCATCATCCACAGTTTCATAATTGAGGCTTGTAATTGACTGTGATTGTGTCGGGTTTCTCTAACGTTAGCTCAGTGTCTGATGTTAGGGGATCAGAGCTAATTGTACAGTATTCTGACTGGTTTTTCATTTATTTTTAGGCTAATGGTGCTTATAATGTGGTATTTATGGTCATATGGTTTATATTGTACAATGTCCTTTAGTTTAAAAAGTGCAATAAAACTCTTGTGTTTAAAAAGATCTGAATAAGTAATCACGATACGTGACTGGGGTTTCATAATTTTAGAGATGATCACTAAAAAGCACTTATGCTGATGAAATTCTGAACGTGTTTGAAGCTTAGCGTTCTCTCGGTGTCGCTTAAACACAGATTGTGTCGAACAAGCCGTCGGATCGTATTAGGACTAAAGCATGCCTTCTCACCCTCAAATGTGATGCATGTCCTCATTGTCAAGTCCACTGAGCTGCAAGGCGGTGCTGCGGCGTTATTTATAGCTCCAGCAGAGGAGCAGCAGCAGTCTGCACTCGCTGCACCCAGGCACACTCCTGACTTCTTCCCCACAGCATGTCGGACGTAAATAAAGTCATCGCTGACATCACGGCACTCCAGACAAGCACAAGCTTCTCCATTCACACTCTTAGCCCTCCCTTTCTTTCTGTGTCCTTTCCATGAGGAGGAGCCACGTACCAGTCCACCACTCCCCTATCCTCCCCTCCATCTCTCTCTACGACACCCCCCCTCCACCCCCCACCCCTCCATCCGGCCTGCAGATGGAGCATAAGGCAGGAAGCGCGGCACTCGTCCAGCCGTTCTGGAGCCGCTCTACGGCCTTCCTAACGAAGAAGCAAGAAAGCTCTACCTGTGTCCTAGCAGCCATGTAGGTCAGAGCCGGCACAGAGGGAGTGAGAGATCACATGGCACGCAGGACCACAAGCTCAGGAGTTTTTTGAGACATCACATGGCGTGCAAGAACAAGAGCTCAGGGGTTTATTAGCAAGGACTGTCCCTGTCTCCTTGTCCTCTTCTTCTCTCCTGCCAGGGGACTCTATGGGCTCCTTGGTGTCCGGATGCTTTGCCCAGCCAAACCTGGCCGACCTCGAACACGTCTCCATCCAGTAAGTGGCTTTGCATGATGCTCTCGTTAATCACAGAGAGGATGACGATTAGAGTGCACTCTGGATCAGGCTGGCAGCTGTGTGCGTGTGTGTGTGTGTGTGTGTGTGTGTGTGTGTGTGTGTGTGTGTGTGTGTGTGTGTGTGTGTGTGTCAGAGCGATTACAAGTGTGTGTGCATGTGTGTGCGTGTGTGCACACCGCAGTGACTCCTCAGAACTGTAGCTTGCAGCAGCTCTCTCCTTCTCTCTCTCTCTCTCTCCCTTTCTCTCTCTCTCTCTCTCTCTCTCTCTCTCTCTCTCTTTTACACACAAACACACACATACACTTGCTCTCTCTCTGTCTCTCTCTCTCTCTCTCTCTCTCTCTCTCTCTCTCTCTCTCACACACACACACACACACCCTCGTTTTCTAACGTCCTCTAAACCTGAAGGTTGAAACGGCTGCTTTGCTGCCTCTGTGTACTTCCTGTTTTCATTCAGGAAGTTGGATGCTCCTAATCCATCAGGAAACTTAAAGCATTCAGTGTGATGCAAATAGTAAAAAAAAATGCACACATACCCTATTCATCTTCTTCCAGCCAGCCGTGTAACGGTTAAACAGAGGCAGAACTTGTATTAGAACTCTATCTGTAAGTGTAACTCTCATCTTCTCATGCTATCTCATGACAGGTCATCATCGTTTGGTTTATTACAGCCACGTAAAAGCTTTCAGCTTGACCACATCACGTGAAACTTTTTCCTGGATGCAGGGATGAACTTGGCATCATAGCACATTCAGTAGAAATGATTTCCATTAAAAAAAAAGGTTCAACATTCAGATCTAACAAGTGGCCACAAGACGATGTCCGCCTAGACATCAGCGAAAAGGGCGAGCAGGATATTTCACGTCAGTCGTTCTAACCAGGAAAGAAGATGATTCATATTTGCGGAAGATTGACGGCTTTGCTGTGTCATGTTGCATTTCTCATCATCTCAGTTTGATGGCAGTAAATTGCCTGCCTCATTCCACCCCATCTAATTAAATCTCACGGCTCCCTGCCCAGGAGATGCTGAAGCCTTCAGACTGAACACAACAGCTGCCCCAATTCCCACCCCTTCACCATCCTGCTGTGAACCTTACACACTTTACACTATATTAAAGCTATTTCACTGTGCTTTATTAGAGACCTTGGTGAAAAAAAAAATTGTCAAACGGAAGTGTCAGCTGTCGCTCAGACCACAGGTTTATATCCATGCTTGCAGGACTTCGTATCTTCTCATCCTAATAGATTTTAAACAGACTTCTGTTTCTGGCCTTCTGGTTTCTTAGTAACATAACATGGATTTTTTCTTTTCTTCAGAGAGACCCAAAGACAGATTTCAGGAAGTTTCTTTGTGATTGTTGCAGCCAAAAGTGCTTGATTTTGCTGCAGGCTTTTTCTCGTTTTAAACTCCTACTAATGAAAATACACACGTAATGACGTTCTGTGATTGCTGTTTAACGCACGTGAACGGAGGAGGACTTTGACTGACTGACCCGAATCTACGGAAAATCTTCAGCAGTTTGGAAACAATGCAAACTCCTCCGAATATCAGGGCGCGTACTTGATTTTTGCGTTCATTTCGGTGATTGCAAAATTCGTGTAATCCTGGAGGGACCGCTTAGCATAAAAAAAATGAATTTTTTTCATCGAGTTCATCGAGAGTGAGACAAAAAGAGAGTCGGATGAGGGAACGGCTGTTTATTTTCCTCTTTTGGATGTTCCAGTACAGTACGTAAAAAAGTAAGATTTATTTTTTAATAAATGTAAAAGCTGTAATGATTGTAATCAAATCGCTAATTTATAAAATGATTAAAACACTTCCGGATGTCCTTCCGGAATTCCCATGGCATTGCTCCTGTTGGGTTTGATTTCTTTTAATTAATGGAGGCCGGTTTTAAACTGTTACGTTACGGGTTTACCAGGTTTTTTAGGTCTCAATGCAGACAGCAATTGCAGTGTCATTTTTGTGTGTAACGTAACCTTTGGCGACTTTCTTATAAAACTGGAGTTAAAGAGACATAACCGAAGAACCAGTATCCTGTAATAATTGATGAGTCAGCAGTTTTTCTGTTGTCTGTGTTTTGTTTACATTAGCCATCAGCTTTAGTCCTGCGTGATAAGCTAGCGAGCGGTAAACAGGTTTGTGTTGACGCGTGTGCCAGGTGGCCTGCTGATGTGTGCTGATGTCATGTGACGGACACCTGCATGCTGGGGCTCGTGGCCTCTCAGCTTGTGCTGAAAAAGCTGTCGCTTCCTGGCTCCTGATACTCCAGCTTGGGCCAGAGATGTGAGTCAGACCGGCAGGCGCGCTGCCAAGCGTCTGACTCTGCCTACTTCGGTCTGCCTTCCCATCACGCCTATAGCACTCTGAACTTACTCTTCTAAGCATTGCTTTGCTGCTGTTAAACCTGTAACGTGTGCAGTTTGCCGATAGATGTTGAGGACAGGTTTTCAGAGCTCTCACTATGCACCGAGCAGTGATTTAATGTCACCTGACTGAAAGTCACTGTAATAAAAGTAACTGCATAAAATATCTTCTGAAAAGATCTACTCGCTTTTAAAATAGCCTATTAGTGGTCAAGTACATTTTCAGTTCCATAGCGACCAAAGGAAGTGGTTTTGGGTGTATTGTGCGGTTTCTGCTGTAAAACGCATCAACTTTGTTCTTTTAGTGAACAGATTTTTTGTGTGTCTGGAGTTCAGTAACGAACCCAAAGGAGGTTGATGCTGGAGCTGTTTACTTGATATGAGCAAATGCTGAGGAAAAAAAAAAAAAATAATTAACTAAACAAAAACACTGAGAAAGTTAATCACTCCATCACAAAAAAGATAAACGATGAAAAGATACACAAAGATACAGACGTTCAAATGGCTGTAAAACGAGTGACAACGCTATAAACACACAAATGTGTTTTTGCACAATGATTCATGAGGATGGTCAAGACTCGGATAATGATTTCTTATATAACGTTTATATAACATTTGAACAATGCAACGCCATATACAGATTGTACCTCTGATCCATGTCTAGTTATTATGATTTTTAGGCAGCATTTACTCTATTTAATTGGGATAATTTATCATGTTAAACGTATTTTTCGAGTCCAATTTTTTAAAGCTCTTCTACTGCACCTTAAAACGACAACTCAATTTGTCTTTATACAGTTGGGTTATATAAATGTCCACCACACTGAGATGAGATTTTACTGTAGAAACTCATTAGAACGACAGGATTATCCCATACCTGTACTCGCCTTGTAGTCGGATCTACCATCAGAGCCGCTGTTATAAAGAATTAGTCAACACATTCTGGCCAGACAGATTAATAAAGAAGAATAGGAGGATAGGCCAAGCTGTTCGAAGCTAACTCCAGGACTCTGTGTTTTATCTCAGAAAATCGGTTATTTGTTTATGGAAGAAATGTATCCCGAGCATGGGTTCAGTCGTGAAGAGTGTGAGCTGGAGTTCTGATGGCTTTGCTGAGTCATCTGAGTAAGCTGCACGTCCTCTGGTTCTCCTGACCCGAGTCCCACAGGGAAAAGAAAGAGCTGTTTCCAAGCAGTACGGATATACGTGTGTGTGTGTGTGTGTGTGTGTGTGTGTGTGTGTGTGTGTTTGTGAAAATGGTCAAACCTTAGATGCATCATCTTCTCGTAATTCCAACGCCAGCGTACAGAATACAATGAATATTCTTCATCATGTCCCTTGAGCTCTAGAGCCCAAGCATCCCAGTGTTTCACATTTATTCATATTGTTTTTAAATGTTATTTCCTACTCAAAAACAACATCAATGGCGTTTTCATTTTATCTATCTATCTATCTATCTATCTATCTATCTATCTATCTATCTATCTATCTATCTATCTATCTATCTATCTATCTATCTATCTATCTATCTACTGTATTTATGTGTGGATATTCTCTTCTTTCCTCTCCTCTTCTCTCCTCTCCTTTTCTCTCCTCTCCTCTCTTCTCTTCTCCTCTCCTCCTAGCTGTGCCCCTGAGTTCCTTCTCCTTCGCCCAGTGTGTACTATACTATAGGTCTGAGTCATGGCTCTGCATCCTCCCACTAACCCTCGAGGCAGACTGCTCCACGGCCTGCACATCATCTTCTGATGAATTATCATCAAGGGCAAAATTGTTCTGGTTTTCCTTGAAGAGCAAGAGCTCCAGACAACAATGCATGCCCAGGCTTTCAGCTTCTAGAAGGAATTCACTAATGTGCCACAAAGTGCTGTCAGAGCGTAGCTGCTGTTCTACTAACTCATGCTGCTTCAGGCTCCATTGTTTTCTCGTGTCTTTTTTTTTGTTGGTTTTAATTTTTATTTATTTATTTATTTATTTTTCCTTTCGTCCAGGCTCTGAAGTTTGAGAATTATTACAAATCTGAAACCAAGAGAAGGAAGTGGAGGAGTGTTGAGAACGAGTGGGGAGGATTGTACATGTCCAGTTCAGCTCACGCTTTGTACATAACATGGGACTAGGATCAGAAAAATCAGCATGCACCCGATCGCATTATATTTCATTCTGAGACCTAAGAATTTAAAGACTCCTAGATATGATAAATATGTAAGTAGTCCATATACAGAGAAAAAGTGTAAATCCAGCTTCAGCTGTGGTCAGTTTAAGTTCCACATGTGTTCTGTGTGAGGAGGAACTATCGCATTGTTATGAGGAACTTCACATGAACACACAAACCAGTTTTTCACATACCGCCATTTCAGCTTTTTTTGAGTGCCGCGTAATGCTAAGGTCTTCTAGTTAATCATTTTAACGATGAGTAATTTCATCATAACAACATCATTTCATCATAACAACGTTTTTTTCCTATGTATATACAAACCAGTGCAAACAACCAATCGGATTCTAAGCATTACGATTCCGAATATTGTGGGAGATACGAGTTTTTCAGGTACTGATACTGATACTGAAATAGCAACCTGGTGGTGTTAATCAGTCTAAGACCGCATGGGAGTAAAGTGTAGACACTGGTGCATTGGGGAAAGGAAGTGTGAATGTCTCAGGGCTACGGGTTTGTAGAACTGAACTGCTCTGACATCAATTACATTTACATTTACAGCATTTGGGGAGACGCCCTTTTCCACAGAGATGTACAAATGTGCTTTGAAGTTCTTTGAAGCTCTATCAATGAATACATAACCACTCGTTCACTAGGTCACAGACTTAGTATACCATCAGCCTAAAACTCTGTTGGGAGGAATTATAGCATACTTTTTTTTTTTTTTACATAAAACAAACAGGTAAAATAAGAGCTAGTGTTTCAGGAAGACGTACTGTAGATCTTCACACATTGTTTAAAGACAGCCAGTGATTCAGCTGTTCAGACATCTAGGGGAAGTTCATTCCACCAACTCGGTGCCAGAACAGAAATGAGACTTGCTGTGTATCTACCTCTTACCCTGAGAGATATCGGGAGAGTGCTGGTAGCTCTGGAGTGAGGTGGAGATCTTAACAGTTGTTGGTCCTCACACAAGAGATGAGTGCTGCAAGACTGATGCTTTCACACAATCGCGTTGAAATCACGGGTTTAAATTCCTACTGTGGCTGGGAGCTCAAGAAAGCAAAACTCGGAAGAAAATCAGGGACAATTATCTTTAAAAATATGAAGCTGTTTTACTTCAAATAGATATAAGATGCTGATATCAGAGCATTTTTTATGATTATTCAATTCAATTCAAGTTTATCTGTATAGCGCTTTTTACAGTCTCATTGTCTCATAGCAGCTTTACAGAACATAAAGATAGAACAAAAGGTCATTATAAAGAATAATATAAAGATTAATAGAATACAAAATTCAAGATTACTTTTAGAGATATTTAAATGTGTTTGTATTTATCACCAATGAGCAAGTCTGAGGTGACTCAGGTGACTGTGATGAGGAAAAACTCCCTTAGATGGTAAAGGAAGAAACCTTGAGAGGAACCAGACTCAAAGGGGAACCTCATCCTCATATAGGTGTCACTGGAGGGTGTGATTATAAATGTACAGTCAAACAAATTTTGGTTTATGGGCAATGTATAGTAGGTACACCAAAGTGCCTCTGGTTCTGATGCTATGTGTGCAGCGATTCACTTTCTGGGCTCTAAAACTACCCTGATTTTGCAGTATGATTTCATCCTGACTGTTATGACATATTGGCGTTCTAAACAGTAGCGTTTTTTAGAACAAATTGTGTCCTACATTCCATCGGTCCACATAATGTGTTCAACACATAAAACATTTAAGTTTACTGGATAGAAAAAAATCTGTCAGTTCATATCCTTTGCTGATCCACTGCTTCAGGTAACTACTTAGTGTCAGGTCAGTAGATCCTTACAGCATTGTACAGCATCAAACTGATTTGCAAACTAAGCCAAAAACAATAAATAAATAGACACAGAGAAAGAAAGTTTAATTTTAATCTGTGCTGTTAAATTTAATTTAAAAGCACAAATCTCATTAAGTGGAAAACCAGGCTTTCTCGATTATTAGAAAAAGATAACAATTAGTGAATGTTGTTCAGACAGTTTTGGGAAAACTTGGACTAAAAAGAAAAAGTTTTGAAGAAAATGTCTCTGGTCTTGGAGTCTGTACAGATTCCTTAAAGGCAATTCTTTTATAATGCAGAATTTCTGCTCAAATCTTATTGGATCTGTTTTTTGATCATGATGCACATTGTGTTGCAGCTTATAAACATACATTCTGTTCTTATGCGCCATTTAAGAGACACGGTTCAGTCGCTGGGCATTGATTTAGATTTATTTCATGAAGTGAGAAGAATCTGGGTTGGGGTTAGGGCAAGGTTTTTCATACTGAAAGAATAACTTCCTGGTTTTTAGTCACTTCCTCCCTTAGCTTTTTCAGCGGCCACAGAGGAAATGCAGGTCAGTAAAAATGACGATAGATCATGTGGAAGCAGAGAAGCAACAAAGCTATCCAAAGCTATCAAGGGCTCAGCCTAAATGATTTCATTCTCACATTCTTTCAGAATGAGGCAGTTTGGACCGAGGAGCTCTGTTTGTCCTTCCAGTCCATATGGAAGCCATCACGTGTATTATCGTTGAAATGACAACGAGAAACAAAACACATGGGCGTACTGTAGAATGCAGTTTTTACTGAGAAAAAAATCTCCAACATATTTCATATTTGGCTCCCCAAAAAATGACCTTTTGTTGAAAGTGGAATTAAAGAGAGAGTGAGACAGTCCATAAATGATGTCTATGCAATATTAATAAGATTTGGTTAGTCAGAGTGACAGGTCTTTAGTGCTGCTTGATCATCTTCTCCTCATAACACGAGGTACTGTCTGTGTGAAAATCACAAAAGATATTTTTATTTTGTGTACCGTACGTTCCAGGCTTGGACGATACAACAAATACTGTATTATGCGGTCATATGCTGATGCTCTACTTTTAAAATCAGTTAGCTAACATTTTAACGGTTTTCCCGGAGGCAAAAAATGGAATTTGCACCTGCTTTGTGGTGTCAGTGTTCTGCATTGAGTTTCTTTTCTGTGTCCCACTCAACAGTGGTGGTTCATGGCTCGTATGAAAGTAGACACTCAGAGATTTAAAAGTTTGTAGTTCTTCTTTTAACATTGTTTCTGTTTACACCTCGGTATATTCATAGAATAGTTCCCGAAATCAAAAGCAGTTATTTTTTTCCACACAAAGAAATATAGTGATATCTGACCCATTTCTGCTCTCTAATGCCCCCTTTCCTTCAGAAGGAACCAGGTGCTGGTTCAGAGCTAGTGCTGGTGCTGGTTCGAAGTGGGTTCTACTGGCGAGCCGGTTTGTCTTTCAATGGGCTAGAGAGCCGTCACAGAGCCAAGTCTTACGTCACTGTATACAACGTTATACAGCAACCTTAGCGCAGCAGCAGCAAACACAAACACATCAACAATGGCGGATGTTGCTTTACTGTTAATGCTCATGGCTTTACGAACCTACATTGGCATCCAAACGTAGTGATTCCTGAGTTAAAATGATTTTAAAATGGTGCTAACGACGTTCTCTTTTGTCTTGTTGGTCACAGTAACCCCGCCCCAGCCCCTGACAGCAATGTTTTGGTGCCACTTAAGAACCACTTTTCCTGGTTTAGAGCCTTTGGCTGTTGAAAAAGAAAGAACTGATTTTAAATTAGGCTTTGAACCAGCACTCAAACTGCCTTGGTGGAAAAGGGGCATAATATGCCTCAAGAAGCTGTTCATACACTTGACCTTCAATCACTTCAATTCTGTGTAAGGTTATTTCAACAGAGTTAAAAACATCACACACTGAAAACCAAGAGTCCTGACTCATTTTCAATGTAAATTCCAAATTAAGCCTTTGTCACTGTCATTGAAGAGACTGAAGGAAAAGGAGTGAAAAGAAAGATGGAAGCATGCTTAGGAAGTTAATGTACTAATGTACTGGAGTTTCATATCTTAGGAACAGGATGTAAAGTTATGTCTAAGTGGTTGCTCATCCTAGCAAGGCTCAGTAGTGAGGACCTGGAAGCTGCATCACTAGACTAAGCACTACCTAGACAAGGCTGTCCCTCAAAACACACACCAGTGTTATATAAAGTATTAGAAAGCAATACTTGAGTAAAAGTACAAGTATTGTACTAGAAAAAGACTTTGGTAGAAGTGAAAGTTACCTATTAGAATATTACTCAAGTAAAAGTCTTAAAGTATCTGATATATACTGTACTTAAGTATCAAAAGTAATTTTCTGATATGTAATGTACTTAAGTATTTGAAGTAAAAGTAAAAAGTAAAAATTCAGTGATTTTCGGTAGGCATAAGACCAGGGGCAGTTCTAGGGTTTCATCTTTAGGGGTTTTAGCCCTCAGTGAGAATTTAAAACAAGAAGAGTTTTATATTATATATTATATGACTACATAGTAAGTAATACCAAAAGTTATGGTATTATTAAATGGCAAAAAGTGGACACCAAAATTTTATACATGATGCCAGCCTTGAATCAAATCAGTTCATGTATGTGTGCATTCTCTACAAACAGTGTGTCCAATAAATGCAGTCATTAATAAAAAAAATATTTACAAGACAAAGACCAAATCAATAAATGTTATTTTTATTTGGTACTGATATTGCATTAATATTTCGTTTGTCCTATCAACTCTGGTAATAAGAATAGTGACATTTCACCGCGTTTGGCTGCTTTTGGTTGCCGCCGTTATAGATAAATGGCTCCAACTCTGACTGCGCGTGCTGCGTAATACAATCTAGGAGCAGTGATTCGCCAAACCTCCCTTATTGCAGTCACACACATTTCTTCTGATTTTATTTTGTAGTAACGAGTAACGAAGATGCTTAGTGGAAATATAACGGAGTAAAAGTATACATTTTATCTAGGAAATGTAGTGGAGTAAAAGTGAAAGTTGACATAAATTTAAATAGTGAAGTAAAGTACAGATACGTGAAATTTCCACTTAAGTACAGTAAGGAAGTATTTTTACTCTGTTACATTACAACACTGACACACACTAAACCAGGATGGAGACTGGTGAGCGAAGCCACGGTGAGGTCAACAGACTTTCTGAACGAGCTGCAGAAGGTGCAGCAGATAACTGTTTCAAGAGCTGTGCATTAAGAGGACTGTGTGACTGGGTGGCTAGAAAGAAACACTGCTCATGAGGAGCCACGTCAAAGCACTAGAGGAGTGAAGTGAAGATGTGTGCTAGTGAAAATTGTCTGTTAGTGTTAACCATTGCTCATTTAACACCATCGCCACAGTGAACAACCAACCCTGCAGTGGTGACTTTAAGGAATAAAACACACTGGACATTCTGACATTTCTGAAAAGAATCAGAGGCGTGACGTGCCTGATGTGAGGTGGAGCTTCTGGTCCTGCTGTGAAGTCGCTTAGTTTTTTTTATTCCTTTTATATCACAGTAATTTAATGAGACTGACTTGTAATCTGTTTATAGTTCCTTTAATGCTGTGGAATGTCAGTAAAAAGATTGGTGGGCGTCACGACCTGGACTGAAGTAAACAGAACCCAGGAGAGGCCTCTGGCTCGCTCCCTAAAGCCATGCTGAGTTTAAGCCTGGACACTCCCTTCTCCAGAGGATCACAAATACCACTGCCGTGGTGAATCGCGATTTAAGGGAACTGAAGCAGCATTTAAAGACATCACACATGCGATGAGTGATCTGTAAAACCACATCTCTAAACTCTGGCTTCTCATTCTGCTGGATGTCTGCTGACCACCGATCACTGCAGGCAATACACTGTTCCTGTCTAAACTCCTAAATCCGCTCAGGATTGAAATGCCTGCATATCAGCACACAATCTTGAGAAAAATTCATGGTATTTCGCTGAAGGTGAGGGAAAACTCGCTGTATTTGTAAGTAGGTGTTGTTTCAGAACACAGTTTTATTTTGCTTTGAATGAAATGCTCAGTTCTACGTATTCATTGCTTGCTTTGACAGAATTCTCATTTTTTACATTTAAAATAATCGGAGTTGATTTGTAACAAAGTAAACAGTGCATGAATTGATCATCATTAAAGAGGTTTTTGGTACTGGCAAGTGATAAGCTGTATATTGTATAGTCTGAATTAACTGCATGCACATTTTACTCTGTGCTTGGCTTGTCTTTTCGGTCCAGATCAGCTTGATTAAAGGTGGAGACATGAAAAAGCTACTGTTGGTGTTCATGAAAAATTAGAAGCAGAAAAAAAAACAAACAAAAAAACAAAACAATTATTTGTACTTCTGTACATGAAGTATGAATTTATCAAACATGGACTAACATGCAAAATTGTACACACTTAGAAACAGCGTCCACGCAGAAATAACTTAATAGCATAAAATCATTGAATTGAATAAACTATTCATTTGTAAGTTGTTAGTGGAAACGTTAACTGACTGTCAAGAGGGATTTTCAAAGTAGTGTTTATGATTATTATTAATTTGACTCTAAGTTGGTCAACATGCTGGGTTTTTAATGAACACCTCAGTGCACCAATACACTCACTGTCCACTTTATTAGGAACATTGTACACCTGCTCATTCAGACGTTTAGCTCATGGTTATGGATGAAGTCTTGTGGGTAAACACTTCTTAGCAAACTTTCCCAGCAGAGGAAGGTCTTCTTGACAGATGGGTTTACAGTTTCTGGATTCTCTTTGTTTTGTTTTTTTGTTGTATTTTATGGTGACTACTGCTTATCAAAGATATATTGTGGGTGAGAACAGGAGCTAAATTGTCTATTAATATGCAATGTGTCCTTTAGTAAAAAATCAAACGTTTTAATCTTTGGGAAATGACTGCAAGGCTGCGCTTATTTATGGCGTGTAACTTTGAAATATCTTCCATATCAAACACGTTTTGAGATACAAGTCATTTAGTCGAGTTCATGAATATGCAAATAGTGTAGTGACGTCAGTGTCTCGTTTGTAGCCATTGCACTGAGCACGTGTTTGCAAGTTTTTCCTGAAAATAGTAAACTACGATGTTCCACTCAGTTAATGATCCATCAACATGTAATCTAGTGATAGTAGTAATTTAGCTAATACTGTGTTGGCCGAGCAGGTGGTGTGTGTGTGTGTGTGCGCGCGTACTGTTATTGTTTTCAGAAAAGGTTGGGACATGGAACAGAGCAGTCATCTGTAACTCATCAGGCGAGGTTTTGAGAGAAAGCTCCAGATGCTCCTGCTTTTCTAGGTGCCATATTTTCCCGGCTGCATTGCTTTGTGGGAAACGCCACCTCTTTTCTTTCTATGAGGATAAATAAGCTCCTGTTCAACACACAGACACCGTGAAGTTTTTTTTCGTGCTGATGTGATGTGTGTAGGGTGTTAAGGAGATGTCGGAGTATAAAGCGCGTTTTAGCCTGGAATTGCGGTCGCAGAGTGAAAGTTGTGGGGTTGATTGTTTGCTGGTAACCTGATCTGTGCACCGGAGACTCCAGGTAAACAACATTTAAGTCGCACTTGAACGCGGCTCTGTAACATTTTACCGACTTTACAGTCGAGTTGCGGCTTTTTAAACAGAAAAACAGACAAAAAAAAACGAATTAAAGCGTTCTGAAAAGTATTTGCAGATTGTTCTGGATATACATTAGTGCTTTCTTTGAGCAAAAACAAAGGCGAACGTGTTTGTAAACAGAGAAACTTCAACATTTTCACGGCCATGTGAAAACAATCCCGCTGGAGTTTTATCCTGAAGCCACATGCTTTTGTCTCATGTCGGTTTTCCCCACTCACTTTTACTTCGTATCACAGCCACTTTATGCTTAAAAAACTTTCAGCCTTTTAAAACAGCATTAAAATGGTTAAAGCCGTGTTTATTTTCGAGGTTAAATATGTTTAGGTGTTTGTTTTGTTTTTTGTTTGTTTATAAATAATTATTCCTTTATTTTGTATTTTCTCTACCATTAACCTCACATCACCGAATTAAGCTAACGGCTAATACTAACGACAAAACTACAATAAATTCATCTCACTGCTTTAATTAAAGAACAAAGTAATTTTAGTTGATTGTTTAAGTCTGTGTGCTGATGCTAAGTTTCTGTATTGAACAGCCTTGTGTTTTTAAACTAATTTAAAAGTAAGTTACTGTGAAAACACCAACAGTTTCTGTTCCATATGTTTCACACAGAGATTCATTAATTTTGTAAAATCTAATTCCACTCATTATAAATAATTGTAATGTAGTGTTGGTCTAGATAAATAGAGTCCTTTCTTCCTTCCCTTTCATCCTTTCATCCATCTGTCCAACCATCCATCCTTCCTTCTTTTCTTCCTTCCACCCATCCATCCATCCTTCTTTTCATCCATCCATCCATCCTTCCTTCCTTCCTTCCTTCCTTCCTTCCTTTTATTCATCTGTCCAACCATCCATCCTTCCTTCTTTCCTTTCTTCCTATCCTCCTTCCTTCCATCCATCCTTCTTTTCATCCTTCCTTCCTTCCTTCCTTCCTTCCTTCCTTTACACATATTCACACTTGGGGACAATTTCATGTGTTCATTCCTCCTTATGACATGTTTCTAGATGTCAGAGGAAACCAACACAGACATTTAGAAAACTCTGAGACTTCACAGACAATTTATGTCCATTTAATATTTTACCAAGTTGTAGTGAAGTGGAAGTAGAAACATTTCTGTTCAATGATATGAAAAGAAATGAGACATAACACAAGCTTTCCACAATATTACAATGTAGTATAAACTGTTAAAATGTTCATCTTGTTTTTCTTTCATAAGTGAACATTATCACTGGCAGATCACTGTACACTTATCTGAAACCATAATTAGTGATTGTCTTTTCCTTTGTTAAAATCACATTTATAGCAATCTGTTTATTATTAGTTGTACATTGTGCAGCGCGTAATCTCTCTGTATTAACCTGTTTCTATAGAAATAATAACGTATCATTACAATAACGGGCGCTTTACTATAAACAGCTGGACATTCTAGCTTATCCATGGGATTATACAATAATAATACACAGCTTCTGATCCAGACTTCAACCACACTGTGGTGTAAAGTCAAATATAATGAGCCAAAGTGGAATAAGTCATGTCCATCACAATATATAGTGCTCATATAAGTGGTGGCTCAGTTTTTAAGATGTTTTACTGCTAATCAGAAGTACATGAGTTCACATCCCACTGCTGCTGAGTCCTTGAGCAAATTGCTTAGTTGTATTAAAAAAAGAGAGAGGGAGAGAGAAACACAGATTATTGTTCGTTAAATGGCATAAATGTAAAAACAACGCTCAAAAGTAAATCAGGAACCTAATGTGATGTTAGTCATTTTTCTGTCTACGCAGGTTTAATTTTCCACGGTGTTTGTTTACAAGATGTTATTGTTCTCTAAGATATTTCCATTGCACAGAGAACTGATTTACTTGTATTAAGGAAGCTGGATGAAATGAAGCTCCTGCTCTTCATCTGAACTGAAAACTTTTCTCGTTTTGTGCAACCAAGTCGAAGTTTATTTAGGCTAAAATGACAGGGTGTGTACGTGCTCTGGCTAACCCTATTGTAATGTTTTATTTATATTCCCAGCTGACCTACTCTCTTTTTGCATATACTCACATCCAAGTAGAGAGAGCCTGGCTGTTGCAAAAGAAATACAGGCTTATTTTAAAGACAACTTGAACCGTTTATATATCCCCATGTATGTTTTATCCGTTTTGCCACAAAAAACCTACTCCAGATATGAAATAAACACCATGTACTGACACTGATCTACTTAGATCTTGTCTGATCTTGATAAACTTCCTGAAGGTTTCTCATTAATGCTGAAATTGTGAGAAATGTGGTTGTTATCACCCAAATCGTCATGTGTCCAGTCTTTATTTAAGCACAAACACTTGAGAACGAGTAGCAGGTTGTTTTTTTTACATACAAACAAAACATGCTTCATGTTACAACTGCTGCCTTATGGTTTAGGATGAACATGATATTGTGCATTTTTTTCGATGTATTAACATGTGTATGAAAAAAAATAGCCTTTGTAAAGAACTATGAAATGGTTCTACAACTAAGGGCCTTTTTACACCTGATCACTTCATGTGTTTTCTCTGATCCGATAGCTATCTGATTTGTTAAAACTGTTCCATTTACATTAGTCCACATAAATGTGTCTTGGCGAATCGGATATCAATCCGATCTTTCTACTCCTGCCGAAAATGCAAATATATTTCACCTCATTTCCGGGGTAATTGAAATGGAACACGCTTTGGTGTATGCGGTTGCAAGAAAAAAACAGCATTTACTGTTTGCTGCATTTTAAGACCCAACAAGACACCTGGGTGAAAGATCGGAGCCAGCGTTGGTGGGAAAACATATTTGTTTCTGGCGTGATGCACGACACGGGAGTCACTTGTGAGTGACGTACTTCCGTTTGGGAGGAGTATAGCGCTGACGTATGTGGCTTGAACAACCACATGCATTTACACCTGTCCAGTTTCATCTGAAATGCGTCCCAGACCACCTCCTGAAGTGCTTTGAACAATCGGATTTATATCCGTCTCGAAACCATTTCGGAGGGCATTTACACCTGGTCTTTTTACCATTGGCTCTCCGATCACAGAAAACGCATGAAGTGACCAGGTGTAAAAACCACCTTAGTGTATAGTTCCTCATAAAGAGGATTGTATACAGGGTGTACATCCTCTTTAGTGAATGAAGAAGTCATTTAGGACAGATAGTAAACCCCCCGCACGCATCTCATAGCCGCACTGCATCCTGGAGCTGTGTTCCTTCGATTATTTCTACACTGAGAAGTGTTTCCACTGTGGTGTACATTTTGGCACGCGTGGCTTCATTGGGCTGTTTTTCATCCAGCAAGCTCACTGTGTCGTGCTTCATCAGAGCCATATGACGCAAACGAACGACACCCAACCCGAAGAATTTTCATTTTATTGTGGAAGAAAGCTGCTGCTGATGTGAATTTCCAAATAGTGCTTTATTACTCAGTTATACAGTTACATAATAAAAATGTAATTA
Organism: Tachysurus fulvidraco; assembly: GCF_022655615.1. Classification (NCBI taxonomy): domain Eukaryota; kingdom Metazoa; phylum Chordata; class Actinopteri; order Siluriformes; family Bagridae; genus Tachysurus; species Tachysurus fulvidraco. The sequence goes on along the minus strand of NC_062537.1, from coordinate 13,884,426 downwards.
ATCACTGAGTATTTGAAGTATTTCTTTTTAAATATGTGATTAAGTGTTTAAGCACATCATTAGTCAGATTGATTCTGACACATCTGATTTAGTACAGATTCCAGAACCACTGATATTTCATTTTTAATTTTTTTTTAATGAACCATCATGAAAGACCTGATTTACATGAACCCCATTTTAGAGAGTGTGTGTTATCCCCAACACTTTTGGCTGTTTCATTTTTCTCATGGATGCCTGTGTTTTTTTTTTTTTTTTTTTTCTCCCAGTATTCAATCTTGAGAAGGGCATTTTTCCTTCTTTGCTAAATTGCCACCTCTTTTGGGGGGCAGATATAATACAGAGTCGTCTATGAAAATGTGGAAGTGTTTTTTGTCCTCCCGATTTGAATGCCAAATTATGACTCCTTTGTATTTCAGGAACTGAAAGTGAGCTTAATCTCCCCCTCTCTTTATTTCCTCCAGCTTTGTTATGCATGGTTACCATGAGTCAGAATGGCGCAAGCTTCCCTTCCTTTCACCGTGACAGACAGTGAGAGACCGAGCGATACCGTGAGAGACTGAGAGATTAGCTGAGGATGAAACATTTCAGCGTGTTGTCAGGTGGAGCTGAGGTCATATCTAATGTCCTGAAGAGGGAGCTCTTGACTGCTGTCCCACCCACCGCCAGGGTTCACATAGCCACACTGTCACTCTGAGAGTCAGAAAGTGTTCAAAAATTCATCCACTTGTGATACCCTGCGCACGTTCAAAGACAGCAGAACATATAGATTCCTTGTACCTTTAATCTCTAAGGTCCGTTTATTGCTTTTCCAAACAATGAATGATTTGTGTTTGGAAAAGGACAGTTGGTTACGCAGGATGTGTATGGAGGATGTTTGGGGAACGGGTTCATCCAGCCGCAGGCAAATCTATTGGTTCTCTCTACACGCTGAACCTTTTCATATTTACTCTTCTCAGTTTAATTTAAATGCCATTTGATTAAAAAGCCTTCTTTGTGCTTTAGAAAGGCTTTATTTGTGCTTATGCTTTCTTATTATTTTTCTACCACTCCTGGAAGTGCTTTTTATTTTTATCTTCCCAAATTTATTTTGGATTTGGAGTGAAAAGAAAAAAAAAATAAACATCAGACGTAATAAGAATTCCGTAGTGTTTACTAGGACGTTCACAAGGTGGCGCTGTTGTGTTAGTTTTATTTCAGAAATCTTTGCTTTCTTTAGTGTCAGAAATATGCCAATGAAGTAGATCACAGTGAATATGTATGTGTGATAATATGAAGGTTAAGAGCATCAGTTAGTGTTCACATCAAACAGAATATAGGATTTCAGATGCTCTAAGTGATTTTAACCATCACATGCTAGGTACCAGATAGGGCTTGGTTAAGTATTTCAGAAAATGCTGATCTCCTGGGATTGTCCCACACAACAGTATTTGTGTGTAAACAGAACAGCATAAAAAAAGAATTAAAAACAAGAACCGTCTGTTTTACAGGCAATAGCACCTTAGTTAATGGTTAGACTGCTTTAAGCTGACAGTAAAGCTGTGCTAACTCAAATAACGACTCTTTACAAACACGATGAGCAGAGAAGCATCTCACAATACCGCTGCAAGAGCAGAAGAACAAACTGACTGTAGAAACATTTCCTGGTCTTTCAGTACACATTTCCATTTCCTGGTCTTTCAGTCGCATCCTGTAGCTTCAGATTCTTGTTTCTGGCTGTAAGGAGTGGAACCTGATGTTTTTGTCTTCTGCTGTGTGTTACTGCTCCTCACTGTTGTAAACGTGATTGTGTTCCTGAACACTTCCTGTAGGCTCGAACCAGTCTGGCCATTCTCCTGACTTCTCAGCATCAAGGCATTTCAGCCTGCAGATATAATATATATATGTATGTGTGTGTGTGTGTGTGTGTGTATAATATTTATTTATATATATATATATATATCTCACATGTATTGCTGAATCATAGAAGATTTTTATCCTTGTATTTTTTCCTTTTGTTGCTTCTCAATCAAGCCCACCTTCATTTCCTAGGTGATTGACAGACACTTAAATGCCTCCATCCCAGCGTTCTGCAATCTGTCGCTTTTTTTCTCGTCATTCTTTCAGTTTTGGACAAAATTCTGCCTGGATTATTATCATCTGACTCAAGCTCTAATCTTTACCAAACGCATTTGACACCTTTTCAGTTGTTATCCAAAGTTCGCTTAGTAATTCTGACCCGCAGCCACTGAGAGATGGAGTAGCACAGGTAGCTTTTGTACTCGTGTTAGACGGGTGTCATCACTCCTGCTCCGATTTTTATTGCTACGCTCGCCCTTAACGACTCGTCTCGCTGCATTTTATGTATCGTCAGGTCACGTCTTAATGTCCGAAATGAGATGTTGAATGGAGCTAAGATTTCCCATACTTTTAGCAGGATGTTGGTGATAAATGTATAGCCAGTGTTGCATAACTTCACTCTCCTGATTAGTTTTCTCTGGCTGGATTAGAGCGCTCTGTGTGTGTGTGTGTGTGTGTGTGTGTGTGGTTGGAATAGAGTTACTGGCCGATGGACGGAATTTATTAAAGGGGGCATAATTAAATTCTCTAAATCTTTCTCAGTGCTGATTTGTGGTATCAGGTGTGAATTATTGTCACCTAAATTTACTCTGCCTCTATTTGCCACTTCCTGATCTCTCAACGACGAGTGTGACACTGACATTTCCGTTTAACCCCGCCCACAAACGCATCATCGGAACTCAAGCCAAATATCTTAGAGCCCTGTCTAAGTCCTAAACGTCTAATTTAGTAAAAGCTATTGGAGAATATAGAGACAACATGGTTGATGAGGAAAGGGATTATTTTTTTTGTGGATAATAATAAACTGCTGTCCATTTCAAAGCATTGTAACTTCCATATACAGGACACATGGAGTCTTTGAGATGGAATCTCAAAGAAGCTGTAATTTTTGTATTGGTGAACGTGTTTGTGGTGTATGCATGTTCGGTGTTCAAATACACTGTGGCCAAAATTATGTGAACATCTGACCATCACAGGCAACATCTGGTTCTTCTCTAAAACTGTCACAAAGTTTGAAGCATCCAGTTGTCTTGAATGTCTAATTGTATGCTATAAAATTAAAATTTCTCTTTAATGGAATTAAGGAACCCAGAGATCCTTCAGCATGAACATTAGTGAGCTTCAAGAAGACCTGGTTTACCAATGTTGGATAGGAAGAACTGGAGTGTCCTGTACAGAGCCTTGACCTCAATCCTACTGAACACCTCTTGGAAGAACTGGAACTGAAACTCCTCGCTCCATTCCTTGTCTTGTGGTTGAATGAGTACAAATCCCAACAGCCGTGCGATAAATATACAGTGGAAAGTCTTCCTAGAAGAGTGGAGAAAATTATAATAGCAAAATCTGGCATGTGTGTGTTCCAGAAACACACAAGCATGATAGTCAGGTGTCCACAAGCTTTTGGTCGTATTGAGCGTATACACAAATCTGTAGCATTCAGTGTTTTAGTGCTGAAGGCTTTGAGCTACTGCACAGCACGTTGTGAGTTTTAATCCTAACACTGATTGTTGTCAGCTTGGGCTCTTGATGTAGATGAAGAAGAACCTTCATCTGCTAGGCACTTGCGTTGAGTTGGGAGAAATGTAACTACCATGTAGGGGAACGAGCTCTAAAAGTTTTCAGTTGTAGATTTAAAAAACCCTTACAGTCATTTATTCTAATTTTCATAGATTTGTTGTTACTACATTTTTGGCTGTTTTGTCCTTATCTTTATATCTACAGTACACACACAAGAGGACTATTATCATCCGGAACATTGTATAGATGCATTTTCTAAATGTTTAGTTTTACTTATTTGCCATTTCAAAATGATCATTATTTTCTTCCTGACATTTACGATCACAGTCATTACGATGTCGGAAGCTCCTGCATTACATCATCAGTCCCCCCAAAACACCTGATTCTGTTGCATAGAAAAAAAAATGTGCAGGATTAACAAATAATCTTCTCTTTTTTTTTTTTTGTTTGTTCTGTGTCTCTCTGTAGCAGCGATGAGGGGTTGAAAGACGTGCTGTCAGACTGGGACTTGGACATGGGCAGCACCGAACGACAGAAGGACAGTGCGGACACGATGAACAACGGGCACCGCAGTGACCAGGAAGCAGCACGACGCCTGGCGCGCCGCCTTTACCACCTGGAGGGCTTCCGACGCTCTGACGTCGCCAAGCACCTGGGCAAGAAGTGAGGAGATGGGAAACATGCAAAACAAACACTTTTTCCTATCAAAAAATTCACAGTGACGTTTAGATTCTCCAGTCAGTTCAGTCACCTTCAATAGCAGGCAAATGCCAACATGTCGTCTCTCACCTGCTGGTTTGACGCATCTTGACTCATTCAAGATGTTCTCACATTCTGCCAGTCTTCCTCAGGTGCTACACACAGGGTTCAGGAGCGCACACACGCACCACATGTATGATATATTATTAGGAGTTATTTATGCGAGCAGCACCTAACCACTGCTGTATCCATCGCTAGAGCAAAACATCAGTAGGGTTCGCTCTGTCAGCTCTGTAACATCATCCATTGCTCTTTTTACTCTCCTGTGTATATATTCAGATGTCGTAATAGGGGCAAACAGTCACCAAGACACTTCACATCAAACCTAAAGGCAAAAGATTTTATATGTATGTGTCATTTGGAGTGCAGAATTCAATCTTGGGTACAAGACTCGGGCCTCCGGGAAAAAAGCTCGGAGGACAAGTTGGTTTAAAAATAGTCATTTTTACTTCTGCTGCTTGAGATGAGTCACGGCCGATCTTCACTCGCACAGTACAATATAGTTTTGCGGAAGGAAACTGAGCTTGGCTTTGACTTCTCCTTAATGACCACTGAACAAAAACGCAGTGTTGATGAAGTACGTTGCTATACAAAGCTACATTTTTAGCCGGTTTATAAAGACACATCATGTTTCAGGCTGCTGAAATACGAACAATATTTTCCTCCAATTTAATATTCAACATTGGACAAACTTCTTTTGGAAAAAAATATTTTTTTTTGGAAGTGCCCTAATTTTACAACCGCTAAATACTTTTGTGCCTGTGATCTTACTATCTTGCAGACCCCGTGTTTGTTTTTTTTGTCCTTTTAGTTTAAAACCATGAGAGAAACCCCCTGTCTTCTTTTGACTTAAACAAAACACTAGTTTTCATTCGATGTGTAACAAGGAACACGCTTCATGTGGCTCTGTTGCGTGCACTAGTTTCTTGCCTTCACCATACACTCACGCAATCCAACAACATTATTAATGAATAGTAAATGTAAAAAAAAGTCAAATAGCATAGAACAGAGTAATTCAATAATGAACGTTCCCTCGGTAATGTTTACAAGCAACGTTTACTAGCATTAATATCCTTAAGCTAGCTAGCTAGTCATTTCCTGTCACTTCTAGCCTAGTTAATGAAGTTGCTTACAATAACAGGATAACAATAACATGAACAGGAATTTAAAAAAACCCTTGCTAGTTAACAGTAGTTGGGAAATATACTGAGAAGTTATACTCGTGGAAAAGCATTGATAATATTTCAGAATCTTCCTCGATTAAAAGTGGAAGTATACAGCCAAAAATCTTCTCAAGTCAAAGTAAAAAAAACAACAACAATACAATAACTACCGATTTGCTCCGTTACTTTTAAATGTAATCGAATATTAAGAAGTGAACGCTGATGAAAAGAATTCAGCATTACATAACTACATATCTTTCACTATTGTCGTTTAAAACAGCTACATGCTTTAGCTACAAATCCCTGTTCTCTAAGTTTGCTGGTCCTGCAGACGATGAATTCATTCACTATTACATACTACATACTACTTTTAAAGAATAAAAAAAAAAAGTTTTGTTTTCAGCTATGTTCAGTTACTCAGGTATTCCTAGCAGAGTAATAGTGAGCAGTATTTATTTCCTCATACAGCGTTTGACATACGACTGAGACGTTATTTGTCCTCGTCGCTGTTTAATGAGGAGTAATGTTTAACCATAAAGCTTCCTGCATAAGTCAGCGCTTTGCGTATAGAACAGCCAGGCCTAGTGAGCGATAGGCCAATGGCAAACCTTCAAATTTATTATGGCCCAAGCGAGGGGCTGAGCTGCAGTTTTCTGACAGACACGTGAGTGATGTAAAACCCCTGAGGTTTCAGTAAGTAGACTGATTAATGATTCAGTGTTTTTACCCATTTTTTTAATATTGTTCCCAAAGCCATATTTCAGGAGGATTCATCAAACGATTTTCTCCGCATGCTGATTTACCTCCTCTGTCAGCACACAGTAAGAAAACCTCCTTTCTAAGACTAAACAAGCCAGGCAGAGTTGCTTATACGATGACAAATGTCCAAGGACAAAACTCGAATTAAAGATGGCATGATCTCTGATATCGCTGCGAAAGCGAAGCAAGCGCTTTGTTGTGCTTAGAAACCTGTGCTTAGGCACCGGCTGCTTATCTCACATCTTCAGCACTCGGCTCAGGAGGAAATGACACGATACGGCGTTCACGTCTGAATCAAAGCAGCTCTACAGCAGTAAACAAGAACCTGACACGGTGCACCTATCTCACCGGTTGGCCGTCTTCTGTCCAAAAATGTCCTTTTATTTTGAAATTGATCTTGATAGATAATGTTTTATTCCTTCGTCTTTACTGATGTTAAGTCAGTTATTGTAGTTTTTGTGAGCTCTAGTGTATATTTTAGTATATATTTATGTTTACATATAAGGTTTGCATTTACACTATAAGCGATCTTTTGAGGAAAAGTGTTTTTGGGGCGTTTACACTGGAGGTTTAGTCTGAAATAGTATCAATAAACCATAAGGTGTTTCCTCACTGTACAGTCATAACATATTAGAACATTCACATTGACCTACACCTAACGTTCGACTTCCATCAACCTCACAGTTATACAATCTTAATCAAGCCCTTCTGACCAATCAGATTTGAGAACTGAACGGCCTCAAGATCCTCATGGGGATTGATCAGTGTTGTCTCTCTCTGAGGTCTTTGAGCTCAGTCAATGAAGGATCTTTCTACACCGCAGCCTCGTCCTGACTTCTCCTTCATGTCTGAGTGGCCTTGTGCTTTAGAGAAAGCATTTCAGTCATGTTTGAGAGAACGCCGTGCGGCTCTGTGCTCTCAGTTGCCAAGGAGACACATTTGTTTAATTTGTAACCCTTTCAGTAGTCATGTCTGGGTAGGTTTATGATTTATTTTATTATTTTTAAAAAATATTTATTTATCTCAGGATTCACCACTTTTTGATTTAAAAAGAATTATGTTAAGTGTATGAGCTTTGATTAAAAATGTAAACAAAATGCAAACCGTTACATGATGAACCCACACTTGGTCTAAAATGCGTTTTTTTTTTTTTATATCCGCCTGCTGGTGTGAGTCAGCTGCACTCTCCCCATTTCTCTCTTTCTCTCACACTCTCTCTCTCTCTCTCTCTCGCTCTCTCACACACATAGACAGTCTCCCATTCTCTCACTCTCTCTCTAACACACACACAGCCTCTTTAGAGGTCTAGAGGACAAAGCCACTCTCCTGTATAGCCATCAGTCCCTTTCCTCCATGCTTGATATCATGGGTTTGATTTGGTGCAGTGGAAGTCTGTGTAGGCGTTTATATAAATCTCTCTCTCTCTCTCTCTCTCTCTCTCACACTCACTCTCTCTCTGTCACTCGTCCGCACTCTTTCGCTTGTTGTCTTGTCTCGTACAAACTCTCTTTCCTCCCTTCTGTCCTTCCCCTTTTATCCAGATTTCTCTCTCTCTCTTTGACTTTTAATAAGCAATAAATTGAAGTCATGACCCGATACACTGTTCATGCAGCCAGCATCACCCTTCAAATAAACAATGGCTTTTTTTTGTATTAATGTCATTTTCCAGCGGTGGAAATAATAAAAAGCCGCCGCTGAGTGGACTTGCTGTGTTTACACCTGATCCAAATCTTTTTGTTTGTCTGCCTACAGCAACGACTTCAGTAAGATGGTTGCCGAAGAGTACCTCACTTTCTTTGAATTCACAGGGATGACGTTGGACCAGTCGCTCAGGTATACACTAGCACACCTCTGCAGTTCTGTAATCATGTGATACTATTGTGCTTACATCCCATCCAGTTTTTTTTTATTACAGCTAATGACCAAAATCACTTAATTATAGCAGCGTTGTAAACAAACGATAAGATGTACTCCGACCAGCCATAAACCACTGACAGGGCGGTGAATAACATTTGATTATTTTGTTGCAAGGTGGGACATGTTAGGCAGCAAGTGAACCGCCAGTTTTTAAAGTGGGCATGCAGGACAAAGGCAAAGCTCAAGGATCTGAGTGACTCTGATGTATTGTGATGACTAGATGCCTGGATAAAAGCATCTCAAAAGCAACGGATCTTGGGAGGTCATTACAAAAGTGGTCCAAGGAAGGACAACTGGTGAACAAGGGACAGGGACACAAGTGCCTAAGGTTCATTGATGCGTGAGGACAAAATTGCTGAAAAATATAATCCTGGCTACGATAGAAAGCCGTCAGAACATACGGTGAATCACAATTTGGTCTTTGTTTATGGGGCTACAGTATGTAGCTGTAGACTGCTCTGAGGATCCATTCTGACCCTTGTTCACCGCCATAAGCTCTGAATCACTTTTTTTTTTCTCTCCACATTTTGTGGACAGGCAGGTGCATGTATGTTACTTATCTGGGTAAGAGATGCACAACGAGAAGACAAGACAGTAGGGACAGCTGTAGGTGATGCTCTGAGATGCGTTCAAATATTATATAAACATATAATATGTTAATATATATAATATATCTTAAATAATTGTTTGTTAAACAACAGCACTTTCTTCTGACCAATCAGAAATTAATTAATCATTGTTGTGATGTATCAGGATTGATTATTGTAATTATTATAAATGGTGATTATTCTCTCGTGTTGTGTTCTTGTTTAGATCCTTTCTCAAAGCTTTTGCACTAATGGGTGAAACCCAGGAACGAGAGCGGGTTTTAATCCACTTTTCTAATAGGTACCATCAATGTAACCCCACCATCCTCACCTCACAAGGTACTACGCTATTTTAAATCCTATTTAAATGTGATCAGAAATGAGTTTTTTGTAAATGCACTTTTATCTAATCCATTTCCTCGTACATTAGAAGGATCCGATTGTGCCGTCATTAGTGACGACGCTAATGATTAGCGAGCAGAGGGTTCGTCTGGACATGAGAAGCCAGTCATTATTTACAACTTTAGATTATTTATCGAGGACCAATTGAGGATTCTGTATTTTGATCTTCACCTGTTAAATTCCCATTTCTCAGCCTCTTCCTTTACACGTAACTGCTTCCTTCCCTCCCACTCAGCCTTTTGATTAGCCGCAGGTCAACTTGACTGTCCCTTGGGGTATTAGCCATTAACTGGGCGTTATCAGGCTCACTCAGCTCAGGTTCATAAACGACAGCTGAAAGACGAGCAGAGGATTAGGAGAAGGGCACACAGAGATAACCTTTCCAACAGTTTGCCCTTTAAACAAGTTAAAATACAAAGAAAACCAGATTTTGGAACAAAGTGTTTTTTCCACTCTGTAGAACATTTAATGAAATCAGCCTTTAATGTCAGCATCTTTGCCTTGTGTATCATTTGTCTATGTTTGATGCTTGAGTGTCATGTCTCCCCCGTAGCAACCGTCTTGGTAACAACAAGCATGTGTGACCAGTAGATGGTAAAAGCTAAAACGGTCTCCTTGTTGCTAAGACTGTTGCCATGGAACTGGCGTTATACTTTGGCCCAGTGGAGAGATGGATGAGATGCATGTTTAAAGGCACTTTGTCACAATTTAAAAATGCAGCATTTAAAAAAAAAAAAAAAAAGTGGAGAAAATTGCATTTTGAAGTACGTGCCCCTAGCTGTGAGTGTTGTAATTGTCCAGCTCGTTCTCCTGCCACCTGAGAACACCATGGCTGAATTAATCATGAAAATATGTTTTTTTTTTTTTTTTTTTTTTTTTACAGATGACGTGCATTGCCTTACATGTGCTTTAATGCTGCTGAACACTGACCTTCATGGACAGGTATGTACCTCACCACTGCACATTAATATTCACGTCACACATCAATACTGGAATCTGTGCTGATTTACACAAACTCACACTGAACATACACCGCCAGCCAGAATCATTCAATGCTATGTGGTGTAAGTTTCGTGTATGCTGTGAAAGTGTATACGAACAAGCGACGGAATGATGGCAATCAAAGCAAAATACTACAAACCGCACCGTGAAAATATCAACAGGAGCTTTAACAGCATCACCATTACAAATGTAGCCTGAGGAGTACAGTTCTAGTAACCAAGACTGCAGCCGAAGGTCGCTAAGCGAAGGGAAAATGTATAGAGACAATAACAATAACAACATTAAGCCAGAAAAAAGGAATTTATTCAGAGCACTGGAAGCGGAAGAAAAAAAACATTGCTCTATAACTCAACTAATATAGCTAGACAATGATCTTAAGTTAGCTAATGTTATAAAGAATGAGCCTAGTAGCTTAAAAATGGGAACACACGCATTTCAGGTCACTATTTAACACCGTTTGTCTTTTTTCCTCTCAAACACTATGCTGACTCAGCAGTTTATAGAGCATCTCACCTGTGATTCCGCTCTGTTGCTTCGGGAATTTTATTGCTTAAAAAAGAGCAGACAGCTTTAAGTAGAATATTAAAGCAAAAGATTGAACTGTCCGACTCTTTTTCTGTTCACTAAGCAGAAGCTTCAGACAAAAGTATCTGCCGAATAAACAGAATTCTAACCTCAGCTCTTTGTGTGAACGAAGGCGGAGTTTAGAGCGACGAGTCCATTTTCATATTAAGCGTGTGGAGGTGGTCAATTCAATCATTAATTCCATTTTAAGTATCGTACAGCTTCATTTTCTCAAAGTTTCCTGACGCTCTGACATGAACGGTCTGCATGATTAAACTTTTATTTATTTATTTTTTTAATTCAAGTCCCTGACGATAAAATATCGTATTCAGGTAGTTAGAATCCTGGTATTATAGGACTGCCAGGGGTGTTGCAAAGACGGCCATCGATCGGAAAGACTTTAAATGTTTACCGCACATCACATCAACCAAAGGATCCATTTCCTATAAATACATTGTTTAAATAGTCTGAAGAATCGGATTTCCTAAGCTGTAACGGTTTTGTTTTAATTTTAGGAAGTAATCCTTTTCCAATCGCTCTTATTGGTTATTCTATCTGTGTAATGAACTCGCAGCCTCAAACACGTTTCTCAGAATAGCTCTTCTCTTTGTGTCCGTAGAGCTTGCTCATGTGTCTTTATGCTCACGGGGTGGCGAATCTCGGTTTTGACGTTTTCTGGCTCCGTCTCAATAGAACACATATGCGCCATCGAGACGCCAATATTTCACGCCCACATCTTGTTAGTTTGCTAGACAGTTGCTTCTGAAAGATTCATGGTAGCGGCCTTCAAACAGGTGCTGAATGTGCTGCGTAAAGTTGTGTGAAATTGGCAAAGCCGTGACTCCTTTGTCAAGACAATTTCCCTCTTCTTACACAGACAAAATTGGACCGGTTTGTGTAAAATAGTGTTAAAATGTTGTGAAAATAATTGGGGGGCTCAGAAAGAAGCATTTTACTGGAAGCCGCCGCTGCTGTCACTCAGCGAGATTGAAACCGGTGTTGATAAGAAGCATAATGTTTCTTAATTACTCTTGCCTTTTGCCTTTGGACAGGGAATTTGATTCCCTGTAGTACAGAGAGGACTTGGCATACTGTGTCCTTTCTGTTTGGATAGTATGTAGCACTGACATTAAGAAAAGTCGCATCAGCCTGCAGCTAGAACATAGTCCACTTAAATATCATTGCACTGGCACGTTCTACATCGATTCAGTAAGGAGGGAAACTTAATGGAGTGTGCTGTTGTTGCAAAATAATCAGCGATACTGTGGTGTCTGTGCTGATTTTACAGTGATACACTTCCTTGTCGTGTTTCAGTCCTCTTATACTGTAGCACAAGCACTTCTTGGATGTTCAGTAAGCACATATAAGTGTTATGGTCAGATGGCCACCGGGTTTTAGCCAGCTAGTTCTATTTAATGTTACAGCCTGAAGACTTTTCTATGTTGTAAAATCTACAGCTTTTTACCCGTTGATTGTTATTGAGCTCTGACATTGGAGACTCCTTGCAAAATGTTAATGTAAAAATGTATAGAAAGTTTCACTTTATCAATTAAGCTTTTCTTCTTTAAATACCGTTTTGTCGTCGTCGTCGTTTTTATCAGGTATAGACACAATAACATTAAGTTGAGCACAATTGTATTTACCGTGTGCTGTGAAGCTGCCATTACTCTCAGAGCTGCTGTTCTACCAATTGACCCACATCAGAATTCATCAGCTGTAGAGTAGAAAAAATGAATAATAATTAAAAGTCCAGAAGTAAATGACATGCTTGTTTTCCTCCACAAAGTGCTATGGTTGTTAATGAAGTCATTTTGACCTTTTTACGGTCAGTTTTATGAGTACAGCATCAAAGGCATTTCTAAATGTGAAGAGCGCAGAGATTTACAAGTGGATCAGAATCAAAGGCAGCAAAGCGGTTTATGTTAGCGATCTGTGCAAAGCTACAGTCAGAACGCAGCACTAAACCATATTAAGTGACGATGTGGAAGATTCACATCCATTCACCAAACTGACGTGAGTGCCTCTTTTTATTCCTTTGGGCTTTAACACAAGCTGAAGTTCAGTTCTGGCGGAATCTCTTTCATACTAGTATGCATCAGAAACAGGCCGCGCGTCACTCTGACATCGTGTGCCAGTCTGAACATTTGTCAGTGCTGTCCACCTACAAACTCGGCTGGTGCTGGCAGAAACTGTAAAGTCACTGGAACAAACACCTTCTGCTCATTATTTTAGTATTCACAGCGACCTGCTCTCTCTAGCCTTTGTCTCTGATGTTAGGAGAAAACATGTAAAAGCACTCAAGCCGGGATCTTATATTTGGACGCTACATTGAGTTTTATTAATAGTAATAACTGTTCAGGACAGCACAGGATGAAATCTATGGGAGAGGAGGTAGTATAAACTGAGCTTTCACTGTCCTTTCACTCGTCCAGGATTAACCGGACTGACTACCGTCATCAATTTTAAGTCTTAATTAACTTGTTAAAGCTCTGTGTGGCTGTAAGAATAATGAAGACTGTACGAATCTCAAACTGCGTAGTGTATTTATAGTGCAGTTGCAGACGCCGTCTTCTCTCCTGCTACCAGACTGGAAGCTGAAGGTCATTCTGCAGAGTATTTTACAGACCTTCATTTCAAAACTAATGTTTTCCAGGTTTGACTTTTCATTTACACTTGGACTGTATATAAGTCTTATCGTTATTGATTAGTTAGTATTTCCATAACTAGATTAGGATATTATTTTCTAGATTAGGATATTATATTCTAGATTAGAAGTTTATTGCAAGCTCAATGGAGATGACTGTGAGGCCATCCTTAAAAATATTCTTGTTTGCTGTAACCCGACCGACCCTGTCAATTTAGGACTGACTCAATTTTTTTCTTTGCTTTAAGTCTGACCGACTTGCCGGTTGTAAATTTGCGTTAAGACCAACCTTTTTTTTTTTTATACTTCAAGCAACTAATACAAAAGCAATAAAATAATAATAACGGGTTCGGGCACCATAATTCCAAAAATTCTAAAAAATTCATTAAAACAGCTCGACACCGCTTTAACTTGGCATGAAGTTCTGGAAAAACGGTGTCCAGCATCAAAATAAGGTTTGCGATGATGACCGGGTTGAAGACCCAGTCAGTGACGTCACGATATGCTAATTTGTTTAAAGTCATACCTACGTAATCACCAAAATTGTACTTTTTTTGTTTGTTTGTTTTTTTACATTGAAACTTGAAAAAAAAATATAGACCTACCTACTGACCCTTTTTTTTTTTTTTTTTTTTAAATACTGTTACTGCAAACCAAAATATTTTTAAGGATGGCCTTATGTAAAATTAGGTATTAGCCTCTTTACTCTGATGTTAAAACATATATAAACAGGTAGAAGGTTTAAGGTTTTACTTTATGATTATTGGATGGTTACATAATCATAGTCATTTCCTGATTAATCCCGTGTTCTCAACATAGTGTTCGATTTCAACTCAACCACTGAGGGGTTAACTATAAGAGCTTGTCTTGAGCCGGGTAAAATGGGAGGGTGGCATCAGAAAGGGCATCCAGTGTAAAATCTGTGCAAAAAAATAATTTGATGATCCTCTTTGGAGACCCCAAACAGCCGAAGGACTACCACAACTATGTAGTCACATCATTCATTCATTCATTCATTTTCTACCGCTTATCCGAACTACCTCGGGTCACAGGGAGCCTGTGCCTATCTCAGGCGTCATCGGGCATCAAGGCAGGATACACCCTGGACGGAGTGCCAACCCATCGCAGGGCACACATACACTCTCTCATTCACTCACACACTACGGGCAATTTTCCAGAGAAGCCAATCAACCCACCATGCATGTCTTTGCACCAGGGGAGGAAACCGGAGTACCCGGAGGAAACCCCCGAGGCACAGGGAGAACATGCAAACTCCACACACACAAGGCGGAGGCGGCAATCGAACCCCCAACCGTGGAGGTGTGAGGCGAACGTGCTAACCACTAAGCCACCGTGCCCCCTTGTAGTCACATCAATTCTAATAATTATGTCCGGTTGTGAATGTAACTTAAACTGATTGCAAAATGTAAACGCATGGTAGGCAAGATTATAAAAACATAGTCAAGCTAAATAGACTCCGCTGTGGCTTTTCGTCCACAGATCAGACAGAACAGCCCTGAACCAAGCTTTATACAGATCATGTTTGTATACCCGAGCAGGAGAAATGCTTAATTCTGTGTCTAGCATCAACGGTAGAAAAGTACAGCATCATGACAAAGCTGTCACTGTTTATTCTGGCTTTATGACGTTTCTTGTGGTTCTGTTTAAAGCATAGAGTAAAGCAGAATTACCTGCTTGCAATGTGCACTTGCTGATTTCAAATAAATTGATTTTTACAGCCATAAAATACACTTATGAGGCCATAGCATAAACAGTTAGTTTTTTTATTTTTTATTCCACATTATTTGTATGAGAGAGAAATAAAGAAAACTATTGCATCTTTACAGGACATGGATGCAGATAAGCAGGTTAAACAATAATAATAATAATAATTACGGACACTTCCAGAAATAAATGTAAACTGCCTTTTTGTAGTCTTCCCCCTTTTTTTTTGCCAAAGCCATGTGATATTCATAGATCATTCATGTTTTTTTCTCACTCTACTCTAAAAGAAATCAATTCTGGAAGTTTGCCTGAATTTTACAATTTCACAAAGATTTTTATCGAATTAAACTTAAGCCAGTTACGCCGTCATAGACCTCCAGTACACCCTTTTACCTCACATTTAGACTATTTACACGCTATAATTCGGATATAATGCCCAGTTTTCAGGAGGATTACTAATTGGGCAAAGAAAGAAAGGATACTGAAATGATGGCAACTGATGCTGGATGAATTGGATGTATTGAAATCTGTCTTGCTCTTGCTGCGTTGTCAGAACATGTTCATTCTCCCAGGTATTTCGACTCTGAATGTCCTGGGGTATGATTTTATTAAGAATTTCTATTAAAAAGAAAATATACATTCACTATTCTGTGTTTATTTAAATAGTGCAGTGCCCTAATATAAATTTCAACTCCGCAATGCCAAACGTTTTGTATTTCTATTGAGGGTGTGTAGCGCTTTTTTTTTTTTTTCTTTTTTCTTTCTTTTTTTTTCTTCGAAAGATAGGTTTGAAAGAAAGAGACCTCTCTGGAATAAAAAAGATCGCCTGCAGACACAGAATGTTCCCAGATGAAAGCATCCGCCTCGCATTTATGATGAGCAGCGCTGGTAGGCGCACACGGTTTCATTGGTGATCATGCCGCACTGTCACATAATCCAACATTATGGTAATCGATTAGTCTCTCGGTGTAACAGATAGCCTGTGCAGTTAGCAGAGCTCTAAAACCTTCCCTGACGTTTCAACAAGCTACACGTAGCGTGCTGTACGGGATCATGCCAATATTATAGAATTACACGCACCAGTCGATACAACTGTCATGATTGTGAAATAAGTGATTTGTGAGTTAATAAATGTCATTTTATTTTGTGAGCATAAAGGAACAAATGTGTGGATCGAGAAATGCTGTATTGCTTTTATACCACAGCGATTTGTCATAGAATGGTTTATATTTCTGTTTAATGTTAATTAACTATTCGTTCCATCACCGTTTTTCTTCCTATATGTTTCTAAGAGAACTGCACATATATTTAAACAACACAAAATAAAAACAACGAATCATCCCATATAATTGCTCATAAGTGATTATGTAAGGATTCTAACGGGTCTAGTCAATGGTTTTCTTTCTGTTGTTCTAATTAGTTCGCAGTAAAATATCGATGTTTTGTTGATACACAACTTTTATGAGCCCAAGAGCGATCGTTTGACATCTGCTGCAGTTTTACAGTTTACAAAATCAGCCCCAATATTGGCGGTCACACCTTATACACAGCAGTTCATTAAGTAAGTTCTCTCAGCTACCAGTAGCTATGGATAACACAGGTTAAATAAGGATGAGCTGGGTGATGCATTACACACGCACTACGTTATCATGGTAATAAATGTGTTCTACAACTTGCAGAATATTGGGAAGAAGATGACGTGCCAGGAATTCATCAACAACCTGGACGGACTGAACGCAGGACAAGATTTCCCCCGAGATCTACTCAAGGTAAGAGAAGCCTACTTGACCACCTGAGCAAATCCATAGACGTGCGGGTGCCACGCGTGAAGTTGTAAAACGACCCGCGGCATGATGGAATGGCTGAATAAGGATGGACGTGGCGCTAATCTTCTAGCGTCGCTGTTTGAAACGAGAGCTTGTGGACCTGGTAATTCAAACCACTATTTTGGTCCACCTGATCTCTGTGGCTTTAGAGTAGGACTCTCCTTGTCCATTCATGCAGCATCCACCTGATAATTGTACACCCGATATATATCTTGTGACTTATAACCTAAGCACAAAACCATCTGAGATTAATTAGTGCTGCGTAGAGGCTGTCACTGAGAACAAAAGCAGAGGTCTCGGGGCAGTGACTTGAAATGACTCGTCAGATTACTGATGAGGACTGGGATCGATTACGGTACATATTTACGTAGCTCTGGATGTGTGTATATGTGTGTGTGCGCGTGTGTGTGAGCTTTATGGAAAAAAAGGAATAGTAAAAAGCAGAAATTGCTCACACCCTGCCTGAGAGTGCGTGAGGTGTGAGTGACTAATCCCTGTGTATTGCTCTATGGTGGGTAATCACTTTAGATTATTGTTCCGTTCCGGCCGTAATTGAGATTGCTTTTTGAGAATACTTGACATTTCTTCCAGGTGCTCACAGGTGAGAAATGCACTTCTCTTCCCTGCTGAGATGAAAAACATGACTTATTCCTTTATTTCTTTTTTACCATTGGATGTCTGTGTATGTGCAGCCCTTCAGCCAGAAAATCCTTTTACATGGTCACTCTGACACGTCCAGTGCTGCCACGTTAGCTGAAGCCAAAGCTTAGTCGTGCATTGGCAGGCCGGAACACAGCCGTATTGGGCATAAGCTCTGCAACCCGAGGAAAGCGGAAATGAATTTGCTCTGCCAAGAACCACTTCTCAGACTTAAATAATCCCCCCCTGTGTCTCCCGCTTCCTCCAGCACCTCCTCCTCTTCCTCACCCCCCACACTTTTAATAAAACGAAGATACCTTATCCCTGCAGCAAATTCAGCTCCAGGTCTACAGCGGGGCGATCACTCGGGCTTGATCCGGGCTCGGCCAAAAGAAGAGACGGTGACATCATCCATCTAAGTGGAACAGCATTGCTGTGCTTGTCATGATGCACCTACGTTGCCAGTTTGGCTTTACTCGTTGCTTTTATAAGCTTTTCATTACTTGCTCTATGGAGGTCTTTCTGGACTCCAGTTCATTGGCTTACAGTTTTAATTAGAGCAGAGAGCTGCTTTTAGTATCCTTTTAATTAAATAAGATATCAGAATGTCTCAGTTTAAGTCAGAGATTCTGCCACTTCGGATTTTAATAGCCAGCATCAATCAGTTTGAGTCGAGCGGGATCGATATCGGCATCTTCAACAAGCCTAGCGGCGTTGTATTTATTGCTAGCCAACTGAACAATAATGACAGGATCGATCTTTGCTTTGCACTATGACGAAAGCTTGTTGACTACCAACTTCGAGTCGTTTACACTAACTCAAGATTCCATTTTTTTTGAATAACCCTAATCCATTATGTACAGAGAAATCAGCAGCATAGACTCTTAATGTTGTGACTGATGACTTTTTCCTTTCAAGCTTCAAGCTTGGTTGGTTTTTTTTTTTTTTTTCTCATCACAGCAACAAAACCAACGAAAAAAACAAACAAACAAGAAAACAGACTGATCTGCTGATTTCCATTTTCTTTATACTGTTTTTCACTTTAAATGGCACACCAGGGGCTGTGCTTTATATAGATTCATGCAGTTTATTTTTCCCATTTAGCTGTTGTTGTTTTAAGTAAGCACTTTGAGGCCCATATATAAATCTTATTCTCGTGCCTAGATCATATCCGTATAACCGTTACAGAGAGCAATGCATAATGCTGAAAGCTCCTAATGCATTTCTTATTTGTCCAGTCACTGCTGCTGTGATGATGTCTGCAAGCATAGCCATGGGATTTTCATTACGTTAGCACCGATTTATCTCGCCAGACTTGTTTGACACACTCAGAACTTTATATACAGGCATACAGGGCCAGAAATGATGCATCACTGTGATGTATCTGTGGCATGTGTAAGGCTCAGCTAGTGCATCTATATCTACATGTCTCTTGGCCAAAAATTGCTTGCTTAGGGTTTAGCACGGTTTCTTGTACCTACAGGGATGGGGATTCGATTCCTGCCCCTTTCCATGTGTCTGTGTGGAGTTTGCATTTTCTCCCAGTTCTCCCAGCGCTTCAGATACTTTGCTTTTCTTCCCCAGTCCAAAGACTTGTGTTGTAGGTTTATTGCTGTTTCTAAATTGTCCATTGTGTGTGTGTGTGTGTGTGTGTGTGATTATACCATGTGATGGGTTGGCACTTCGTCCAGGTTCTCGCATGCCTTGTGCGACAGCCCCTCAGGGATAGACTCGGGTCTCCCTGCAACACTGTAGGATAAGTACTACAGAAAATGGATGGATGGCTGGCATTCAGCTCTGATTAGGTCATTTCTGCTGGCCATGATTGCTTTGTGCTAATTATTGAAGTGTGTTTTCACTTCATACGTCGGTGACAGACCCTTAGAGCAGCCATTCTTTTGTAAAAACGACTTATTTATAACATGTACTGCTTTGCCATACAAGTCATAGGACCATTCTTTCATTCTGACTCCTGCTAATTAATCAGTGACATTTTTCAGGTTTTCATGGCCGATCGTCTGTATCACTTATTTTGTATGAGCGCAGCCTTTTTATTTAACTGTGTAACTGGAAAAGTGAAGCTCAGCTGGAATATGTATTTATTTGAGGAGTACACCCCTCACGTTTTTGTAAATATTTTATTACATCTGATAACACTGAAGAATTGACACTTTGCTGGACAGCATTTGGACTAGGGCTGGGTGATAAATCGATTTTATCGATTAACTCTAATGTGTAGTTTACGTCGACTTGTTTGAATGACAATCGGTTTTCTCTTTAACATCCACTGACGCTCCCCTCGGGGCTCCCGTAGTTTCAAATGGGCTCAGCCCTCCCCCCGCGCGTTTGCCATAGAGATACACAAACAACATGGCAGCGAGCAGGGAAGAACTCGTACGACTAATTTACTGCAGCACCTTAAACAGAGGCATGCTGTCGAGTGGGAGGGATGTTGCGCCCTGCGAAATGAAAAAGTCATCGGCAGCACAAGCAAACTGCCAAAAAACAACCTACCGTCTTAGAAACATTTACAAACTGTATCCAGTATGATAATAAGGGGCCCGTTGGAAAGCGATCACGGATGCAGTGAATTCCTGTTATACGCATCAACAAACATTATACTCTGTTGTGTATAGCGTAAGAAATGAAACATAACACAGCCTGGAGGTGTGTTTGGGGTCATTGTCCTGTTGAAAAGGTGGTGTGTCCAAAGTTTTGGTCTGTAGTGTGTGTGTGTGTGTGTATAAAGAGAGAGAGAGAGAGATAGATAGATAGATAGATAGATAGATAGATAGATAGATAGATAGATAGATAGATAGATAGAGAAAATCGATTTAATTTTTTATTTAGGGGTGTACTTACTTTTGTGGCCAGCGGTTTAGACATTAATGGCTTTGGGTTGAGTTATTTTGAGCGGACAGCAATTTACACCATTATACAAGTTGTACACTCAGTACTTTACATTGTAGCACAGTGTCATTTCTTCAGTCTTGTCACATGAAAAGATGTAATATTTTAAAAAAATGTGAGGGGTGTACTCATTTCTGTGAACTATATTGTGTGTGTGTGTGTGTGTGTGTGTGTGTGTATGTGTATGTATATATATATATATATATATATATATATATATATATATATATATATATATAATATATTATATATTTCACTGGACTCTCATTAGAGTGCCTTTTCCTTTTAACCAATGCAGCTGCACACTGGATGTTATTTTTTTTTCCGTGTCATCCTGTGTTAACTGGAGTCTGTCGTCATCTCTCGAACTGGCCGTCTGCCACTGAGAACACATTTCGTCCCTTGTGATGTTTATGAACATTAACAGACCTGCGTGTGCATGATCTTATGCATTGTGCCGCTCCCATTTGATCGGCTGATTGGGAAGGTGCATTCATTTGCACTTTCACAGGAAAACATCCGTTTCACTTGTTTTCTGCCAGTACAAACCAGCATAAAAGGGTTTGATCAACTTTATAAGATGGACCGTTTTATTACTTTCCTGAAATGTACAATATATATGTGCTCTAATGTTGGAGCTGAATTGGTTAATTCTTCTGTTTTATCTTGAAATAGGGCACAGACTTTTTCTCTTTTTTTTTTGACCTCTGGCAGAAAGTATTTTCTGTTAGATGAGCATCCTGCCTAAGTGAGTCATTGAAAATGGCAGCTTTTAAGTTGGACTCGGTCCATTTTAACCCTCTTATCTCTGGATGTGCTTCACTACCTCTCAGCTTTGGATTCTCAAACGTGTGTGTGTGTGTGTGTGCTCTTAAATTAATTAACCTGGCTGTGCTCCATTTAAGTATTTAAGCATCGTCAGTTAAGTAGAAGGAGTCCGGCATTACTGGTCCTCACTAACCAGTTTCTAGCATGACACAGCAGGTCTTGTGAGGTGGTGTGACGCTGTGCCGCAACGTGAAGCAGACGGACAGTAATGTGTTGTGATTTGTGTGTCCTCTGCGAGAGTCAGAGCATAAGCAGCTGTTAAACTGCCACTCCTTCCTCTGTAACGTCCCTCGTGTTTCTCTTCAAGGAAACAGACAACCGAGCCGATGCAGTTTCTCACCAGCGGTGCAGATCGTAGACCTACGGAGTTAAGTTGTTTTACAACTTCAGACTTCTTTCCACGAAGCAGCTTTACAGAAATAGAAAATATCAAAATAAGAGTGTAAACAGTCAAAGATTCGTAAAACAACACAAATCTCAGTACATTATTTGGCACACCAGTATTTTACATGCTTATAACTATGTTGTCGCTATAAACTAGAAACAGAAGAAGAGTTTTTGGAAGAGTAGATGAATTTACTCTCTTACTATTTGAGTCATTCCTGCAGCAACATTATTTGGTGTGTAGATTTTTTTTTTTTTTTAATAATTTTCTTTTTTCTATTTAAAGGTGGGGTGTACGATGTTTGAAAGCCAATGTTGACATTTGAAATAACCAAAACAAACACGCCCCTAACCCAAATGGGTCCCACCCCTGTATTGATAGCTCCGCCTCCACATACATACGTAACCCAGGCAACTAATGGAAAGAAATGTGTCTTTATCATAGCTGAAGGGAAGAACAATACGATTGCAGATAAACAAAAAAAAAATGACACACAAGCATCATCATGCAAAGGACGGCATATATTAGTTCTGTGAAACAAAGCAAAACCAACGTTACTCACCTATGGAGAAGGAAAAATGCAACCTCAGCGACCTTCCTGCTTTTTCAGTTCTCTCCAGCACTGGAAAGCTGATCCTATATCAACACGGGTGCTACTTCTTGCCTTATCGTAAGCCTTTCTTTTTATCCTCCATGTCAATGTTTTCAACTACTTTCTGCTAATGTCACACACGTGCACTGAACACTCTCTCTGCCACATATTGACAAGACACGCCCCTTTCTGCTCATTGGCTACACGTTTGTTTTGTTTGTCGGCCCGACTCAGCTTTCTGAAGCATTTCTCCAACATCGTACACCCCACCTTTAATATCGTCATATGTAGCTGAGAAGAATAAAGAAAAAGAAACACTTTGAACTCAGTTTAGAAAGCAGGGAGTGTCATTGATAAGAAAAGTAAATATACCTTTACTATTTTACTTGTACTAAAATAATATAACCAAATCCTAAGGACACCCAGAACTGACCATTTTTAACTTGTTAGCTTATTGTACATGACACATCCGTGACAAAGGAAAAGCAAACGGGAAAATTGTAAATGCACTAAAATGCACTGAATTTTTTCTTTACTGACTTTTGACTGTAGAGTCAAATTTAGTTGTGCAAAACATGAATTCCCACTGTGAGGTGAGGGAACACAGTCATCAATGCGTCCATTCATGACCGCTCATATAGGATTGGAGACATTTTTAGAAATTCGGCTGTAATTTCCATCCTTGGGCTTCATCTCCCTCTCCATTTAATGAGTGTTCTGGGAGTTGCGAGTTTGTTTTGGAACAATCCCCTTTTCTCATTCAAATCTTTTGGATAAATGGCCCACTCGTTATTTCTCCTGAAATAAATTACAATTTTAATTTTGAAAAAAGAAAAAAAAAACGAAAAGAGAGAGGAATTGCATTTGAATTTCACATTGTCTTAAAGCATGTGGGTTTTTAGCTGCTTATCGTGTAGGATTTGAGCTGCTGCGTTTCAAATGTTCAATGTTCACTTAGACATGTCTTATTCTCTCATTCTGGCTGCTGCGGTAAAGGCAAGGTCTTTTTTTTTTTTTTTACAACTCTCTATTCAGATATCACAGACCATGCAGACAACAGCAAGCCATTAGTCTCCTTCAAGCAAAACTTGGATTAACTCGTGTTTATGTCCTCCTCACTTATATTCAAGCCCACAGTGCGACCTGAAGAAGCCAGTTCAGAAAAGCTCGGTACACAATCCTTTTAGCTTCTTTTATTTATATTTTTCCTCTATGTAACTATGACATTAGAAGGATTTCCAGTGCACAGAAATGTAAAAAAAGAGACAGCCGTGCTTTTCTGTAAGATTTATAGTTTGTCTCTGGGTCCAGATGAATGAAGAAACACAATGTGATGAAGTAGATAGTGACCGATAAGAAGAACAGCTGCAGATCAGAAGCTTCGGGGGGGGGGGGGTTGGTAGTTTCCATAAATCTAGTTCTACATCTAAAACGTGCTTTCTTTGCTTCTGCTAAATTTAATTGAAACAAGTTTCCATTTGGCGGTTATATAGGCTTGGAGGTTCGCACGTTTGACTCATACCACTGGGGTTGTTGGTTTGAATCCCACCTCCTCTGTGTGTGTGTGTGGAGGAACCCTCCTCATGCCTCGGGGGTTTCCTCCAGGTACTCAGGTTTCCTCTCCAGTCCAAAGACATGTTATGGGCTGGTTGGTGTCTCTTAATTGTCCAGTGTGTGTGTGTGTGCACTTGCATCTTGTCCATGGTGTACCCTGCCTCAAGTCTCCTGGGATAGGCTCTAGGTTCCCTGTGACTCTGTGGGAATAGCGGTGTAGGGAATGGATTGATGTTACGGACGTTTTTATTTACTAGTTTGATTTATGAAGTGCGATTGTGAGTTTTAATGTGATTTTATAAAATTTCTTGAGGACGTGGGCCCCGCCTAGCACGTAATCTCACTTCCTCACAGAGACTACCTGAGTTTGGGTGAGCGCATGGTCCAGCTTTATTCAGGGCTGTAAAAAGGACGTGATTTAATAAAAACAAATGATGTGTAACTAAAGTCATTCAGGTGGAACTCCTCATATCTATTTGATTTAGGTAAATATTTTCTATTAAACCTTTTTAACTCGCTAATAAAATGTTTTGGGGTTTTTTTTGGTCTTTTATTACCTTCAAAAGATAAAATGGACACTGACAGATGATGAAAGTTATAAAATTAAACCCTGGCAATTCTCCATAATTCTGAGATATGATGCATGTGCTGCATTTTATCTATGCACCTGTCTGCAGTTTGCGGTGATAATCGAATGTCCCGTGTTGGGATTAATATCGGACCCGCGCCAGAGCGTAAGCGCTGATTCGGCGGCAGAGCTTATTAAGCTTCTATTACCTCAGCATGTTGCCATGGTGACTGTAGTGTAAAAGTTTCATTCTAGCTAACGTGTTTACATACCATAGCAGTTTCTATATGCCACTGAAGAATGATCCAGATCGATTACAGGCGTCAGCCAGTGTAGAAAGATCTTCTATACAGAATAGCACAAGTAAGTTAAAGCCTTTAATGGTCTCTAACCATTTTCACACCATTTGAGAAGCTTTTGGATTTTGTAATAAACAGCCCACATCCTTGCCAGTTCCAACTGCGCCAGATTGCCTGGGTAAATCCTTACCCATTCTTCCTCGTATACCTTGTTGCTCTTCGGACCAGATCTCCATGAAGATCACCAAACCATCTTCGCTTTCACATAGCAGACTTTTTCATAGCTTCTATTCTCATAAGGCTACAGATGGTCCAATGGTTCTAATATTTTTTTTACAGTCTTCCTCAGGAACAAGGCATTCAGTCGTCCGAACAACACCCATTAAACTGAAAGCAGGTTTCTTGTGTTCGACATGATTGTGGTGCTCTGACTTCTGCCCACAGGGTTTGACTTTGATTCCTACTTGACAAGATTTTGGCAGCTCCGGATATTTATTGTGGCTGGTAAACAAACACACGCATACTGTACAGTGCAGGTGATTTTAGATGCACCACAAAACAGGTTTTGATGCCGATGATGATCATAAATCGATAAAGCATGTTATACCCAGAGCAAACTCAAACAAGGACGTTACGACTTTGCATAAACTGTCTTTCTCTTTCTAAGTCTAATCGGGTAACAAGCAGCTGGTGCCTGGGAACGTGTGGCGGACAAGTGAAGCAATATATGCAGTGTATTAATAAAAGCTTAAAGCAACAGCGTTCACCAGTCACACAGCGTTAGCTCCTACTCCTAATCCTGGCTAGTGGTCAAGTGATTCTTTGTATCTTGTTTCCATGAACAACAAAGGGCAAATGATGACCTTTTCAGATATCACAGTCACGACTGGCTGCCTTGCTGCCCTGTAATCAGAGCCTCATCACTGCCATCACCGTAACGAGTTTTTTTCTATTTTGATCTGACCTATTTGGCAGCTGTTAAAAAGTGACGATGGCAAACAGAAGCCGTGGTCGCTTCATTATGCATTTGAAATAAATGGGATTTCAGAGCAAAACCGAGTAAGGAGCTTCCAACACACCGGAGTAACCCGACCGCTGCCAGATGTCGAACACTGCTTAATTAGAGACGAGTCAGTAATGAAGAGTAATACACAAATCACGGACTGTCACACGTAAACAGACCCAGGTTTGACTTGCATCGTCTGACATGTTTAACAAATAGTACTCATAGAGGAGGTGAGTTTAGGGATGCATGGGTAAACAAATTGGTGGCCAAGACGCCTGGGACAAGTGGAGGCATGGCATGGATTTTACTTTGAGACTTAGTCATTTTTATACTTCATGCGCTCCATGTCCTACGTCTGCTGCACTACAGCTGCTTAAAGCCTGAACTGTGAGAGAAGTGTGACCTACACCTTAAACCACGACCACCAGCCAGTTTGACTTCTTTTTTTACACGTTTTGAGTCGGTGGTGTCATTCACCACTGATTATTCTGTCGTTACTAATAGCTTCTTGTAGCAGCTCACTTGAGTCTATTTTTGTAGTTTTACTTTATTTATCTGTAATCATCTGTATGTTTCAGCACACCTAGTATCTCTGTAATGCTCGTTAGTTAGACACCTTATTTTGCTTTTACTCTGTCAGTAACTCTGTAAAAGGTGTTAAATAATCAATGTTCTAAACAGACACAATGTGCTTTCAACACCTTGATTAAAATTAATTGCTTTTTGTTGCTTTTGCTGTGTTGCATCTCACAGGATAAAACACTCTGCATGGAGTTTTTGTCCACTCGTTCGGATTTATTAAGGCTGGAAGTATTTCCTAAATTTGTCATTGCATGCTCATGAAGCACCGGTGCTCTTTTTAGCACCGCAGTACACGGCAGTAATTATTCAGAAGACCGGCAATCGAGTTTGAAAAGAGATAACACGCTTTCATTTGTATTCACTCGCCCGAGAAACATGTTGCCTGCCAGGTCAGATTATTAAGATTTAATCGAAGAAGAAGAAGAGAAAAAAAACAATTGGTGCTTCACTTTCTGGCCTTAATTTGTTTTCAGTGTAATAGATCTTCTTCTCAAAGCTCTTCAGCTTTCCTTCTGCTGTCTTGGGAGTTCTTGAGTTACTTTACAATCACATACACTGGCACAATCACAAGGACATTCTTAATTAGTATCAAACTACATTTGATCTAACATTAAACATGTTTTCCGGGAGTGAATTCCAGAGACGAGAAGCAGTCTTTAGTGCGCATGGTGGTTAAACCGGCAGGAGGTGTAATAAAGAGCCTAGATGAGGAAGAGCGGAGAGTACGGGAGGGAGCGTAGAACTGTATGAGATCTGCGAGGTACGGTGGAACAAGATTATCAAGAGCTTTAAAAGTGAGGAGAAGAATCTTAAAATCAATGCGGTGTTTAATTGCGAGCACAGACAGGATCTACCCAGTGATCATATAGTATTCCTATTAAAAAGAAATCAACAAACGTGTTGACGTTTTCAGTTTTAGTGAAATATTTTTGACTCAACATGTCGAGCTCTTTTTACCGGATTACCAGCAAGGCAAAAAACATGATTACTTTGTTTTTATTTCTTGAACTGGTGATCAGTTTTATCAGGAGGTTAAAGAGCACTCGACCACTCTGTGCCTTTCTAAAAAGCTGACCTCGACTGTGAGCAAAATACACTGGAAGCGTCACTTTGAAATTCAGCCATGTTACATATAATATACTGTATGTGCTGGAGCTCGAGGGGGAAAATAAACAGTAAGCTTTCTTCAAATATATATGGTGCTTGACGGCCTACATCGTCCTCCTACTCTGTGTTTCTTTACCGTTATCATATTATATATTATATATGTTTGGTTGGGAAGAAATTCCTCAGCAGGAAACATCTCTGGGCTTCACTAAAGAGTTTATATCAGCGCTCAGAGCAAGCAATCTAGTGAAGCACTCAAATATTGATAGTCTTGTTAACTTGACAAATCAGCAGCATAGTCACTGTAAGTTAAATCTTTCATTCGTTTGACTCGGCTGACAAGTCGAAAAGACTTCAGGCAAGACCTCCATTCCTGAGAACTTAATCTGCGTCATAAGCGCTCATATCCAGAGTAAAACAAAAACCCAGGAGCTTTCTCTGCACGGCTCTTTGGGGCAGATCTCTACATATACTGTGATGATAGAAAATACAAAGAGGTTTAAAAGTCATAAGTGTGTGATGGTCAGATTTGGCAAGCTCTGAATTTAATCCAAAGATTTTCTCCAAAGTGGGCGTGGCCTAAATCAGAAGGATTTTTTTTGTTGCCAAAATACAGGTCTATACAAAGGTGTACCTTAATTAAAACAGCTCAAACATGACTAAGCATTAACTACTGAATATGGAGTGCTGCATGTTCTATAATCACACCCAGACTCGTCTGTGTTCTCCTTCTGTTAATAAAAATAATGGTTTAAAAAAGTACATAAAAGGATGATAAAATAGTCTCAAGAGCTCATGACCGATTTTCTTTTTCTGAGCTGCTTCATTTGTCCGGATCCTGATCTCTAAATACTTTCTCGACTACTTGGTTATATTTTTGCTTATTACTGTATTTTCCACACCATAAGGTGCACAGGATTATAAGGCGCAGTCTCAATGACTGGGTCTATTTCTGTACTTAACCCATACATAAGGCGCACCGTATTATAAGGCACATGCTAAAACATTATACTCCCACAAATCCACCAAAGTCCTCATCTACTGTGTTTTCTTAACTTGGCGCAGTACATTTTCTTGCTTCCTCCAATTCCGAACCATAGATACATTGATGTTGAATTCTTTCGCTGCTCTATTCCCATTTACAACCGTGTAACTGATAGCCTGTAGTTTGTATTGTGCCTCGTAAGCATCTGATTTTTATTGGCGGATGTCAAACCAACTTAAGGTGCATTTACCGCCACCTACTGTACTGGAGTGTGGAGCGCATAATGGTTAGGAAGAAACAAATGTTTTGCAACATACCGGTATTATACCTACCAGAGGCGTGGCGGAGGTAAGCATACGTACTGTACGTATTACGTAATGTCCTCTGATTGGTTTATCGCTGCCAGCATAAGTAGTGTATGTATTACGTCCCTGTGTCAGCAGGAAATGGTCCTACAGTCAATCAAGCTGAGCGCAGAACATTTTTACAGATTTTTGGAACTCGGTGCACACACAAGGCTCACCGGATTATTAGGCGCACGGCCAATTTTTGAGAAAATTTAAGGCTTTTAGCTGCACCTTATAGTTCGGAAAATACTGTACTTTATAAACATTGTACAAACAACTGACCGATCATAGAGCTAAGGACTTAAAGCAAGTTTTCCTGGCCAGAGAAAGCGTGTCGTGTGCAACCATGTTGTCACGTTGGCGATTGCGCGGTGTAGATTACAGGGATAAAGACGAACCGTGGTTTGTTAAACAAAAACATAAAAGATAACTTGAACAAACATAATATAAACCACAAGGAGAACACTTACAACTACAGGACATAACTAAGACAACAACAAGGTTACATAAAACATGGCAACAAAACATAAAGGCCAAAGCACACACATTGTGAACAATGACTCGACAATCAACACACAAGCACATTAGGAATAATGAAAAACAGGTGGACGAGGTACTGAGGTGCAACTTCGTAAGAGTGGGTGGGTGTGTGTGTGTGTGTTTTAGGTTATTTAGTTGTAGCTTCCTTCCTGTATTGGATTATAGAAAAGATAGATCGCAGAAACTCATCGGATACCATAACTGAGCTTTTACACTGTATCTCATGAATAAAGGTATGTTATAAAAAATGATGATTTTCTTCTAAAATAAGTATCTTAGATTAACGACGAGGACTGTATGACGTACGTATGTAGCAACCTGTTAACCTCAACGTAACAGCAAAGCTCCATATGTAAGTCGTTATGCGAATAAATATTCATTGTAATGCTTCACAGGTTGTTAGTTGTATTACAGTGATTCTGACACCATGAGAAGTCCTCAGCGAGTTCTTGCAGGTTTATCAGGCATTAATGGAGTGTATAGATGCTTACTACAAGTTCCCATCACACTTCTAACACAAGTTCCTGAGCCTGAGCTTACCTTGTCGCTTACTTCTACACTGTAATCACGGAGTTTTAGATAACTAAACAGTATTTGTTCTTCCAGCACAGAATCTCTTGCCTACTTGAATCTTGCCATTTTTTTTATTTTTATTTTTTTGGAGCATGGAATAATAAGAATCCTCTTATGTCTGAAATCCACCCAAGGCTGACTAACCATGCTTTAACGTCGTGCTGCTCACACCAGATGGTCCGAGCTGCCAGTGTGGGGGTACTGTGTGTGCTACGCCTTGCAGAAACGGCGGTGGTCACGATCTAACTGATTTACACGTCGACTTTAACACGGCAAAGCAATCGCTGTTAAAATAAAAATCCACTTATGCTCACAACACATCTGCTTGGCCTCTTATCTTTTAGCATAAGTTGCTTTCTTGTTCCAGTATTTTGCGTATAGGAACACATGAAGTTTGCCTTCCCCCAGGTGGAGGGTCAGGTGTACTGTTAGACTGGCTGTTTTTACAGAGAATAAAGTGAAGTGACATGACATACGGCTAAGTACGGTGACCCATACTCAGAATTCATTCTGTGTTTAACCCATCCGAAGTGCACACACACCGTGAACACACACCCGGAGCAGTGGGCAGCCATTTATGCTGCGGCGCCCGGGGAGCAGTTGCGGGGTTTGGTGCCTTGCTTAAGGGCACCTCAGTCGTGGCCAGCCCGAGTCTCGAACCCACAACCTTAGGGTTAGCAGTCAAACTCTCTAAACATTAGGCCACGACTTCCGCAGCAAAAGGTCTCCTGCCGCTAACTGAGGCTCGGGCCAGGGATGATTGCGTGTGCGCTTACAGATGTGATGTGGCACAGATCTCCACTGGGGTATTTTAAGTAGACAGTGGTGTGTGTGTGTGTGTGTGTGTGTGCAAGCCAACAACATGAACAGTGAAGCCCTGCTTATTTGTTCAGCCTGTTGTACAGCACTCCAGGATTGTTTGGCTGTGGTCCTGTATGTATTTACACAAGTTTGCATACAGGTCATGTATTTTGTAGCACAGAATTCTGTCTAGCTGTTTTGTAAGCTGCATTTTGTTAACATTGCCCCTGAGAACAAGAGAGAGGTTACGTTATGATACGTTTATCACTTATTCGATTTAATGGTGTCAGGAAAAATCTCAGCCTGACACACATCCGTATCTCTGATCCGCCCATGCCTTTTTTTTTGTTTTGAGGACCGTTTTATTCGGTACTCATCAATACTGACACTCGAGGATTTCACACTGGCAGTTTAGTCTGAAACGGTGCATGAACAATTAATGTGAAAGCTGACACATGGACCGGGAAGCACACCACACCGCCGTATCGAACCCGAGACACGTCTGTAGGAGGTGGTAGCAGTTCGGTTGCAAACAAATGTGTGTTTTAGCCAATGAACAAATCATTAGTTTCCATAACATACGTGTAACTTGAGTGACAAAGGAACGCTGTGGGACACAGAAGAGGCAAAGTGCCATTCTGAGCTTAATAACAAAATAATTAAAAAACAGAATACGGTGTGTGTGTGTGTGTTTGTGTGTGTGTGTGTGTGTGTGTGTGTGTTTGCGATGATGTAAGATGCACCAGGGTTTGATAGATTCAAGTGAGTCTGACATCAGACCAATTCTGCAGAGGCAGTGAGAACAATCACACACAGATTTGGGACAGCAAACTTCACAGTATGAAAACAACCTGGCACTTAACTGAGTAACCTGCTTGGTGTTAAACATTCAGGTTCACTACGGAGCATTTTTGTGTTCAAGATCCTAAGGTGTTTTTTTTTTAATAAAATGTGAGAGCAGCCGTCCTGAGTGTGTAGAGCAGTATCTCTGAGTGCGGGCATTAAAAATATCGCAATGCATCGGAAACTTCTCCTTGACTCATGAGCAAAGTGTAAAACCCGATGGATTGTGCTCATGTCTTCAGATCTGATTGAACCCGTTGAACGTTCTCTGATGCTGCGCTACACTCTTCAGATCTCTGGCTGCGTTTTAAAGATTCTATTTAAAGTCCAGAAAATGTTTTTTTTTTCAGGTTTCTTGTATTGGAGGAAGATGAGATATTTCCTCCTTGTGCTATTTTTTCCATAGCACATTTTGCAATCTCTGCTTTGCTTTGAAACCTTCATCCTGAAATACATCTAGATCTGTGTAATTCTGTGTCCTTGTTTCACTCTATCCTGACTTATCTCATAAAATATCATTGTACATTTGACAAGATTCCAAAAAAAAAAAATGCTGACAGGATTCGGCTGCATGGAGGATAGTGAAACATGGAAGTCAGGAAAAAAAAAATCTGTGAAGTGTATTACTCAGACTTCTCTCTAGTCACCCTTCAGCCCAACACCCCCCCCCCCTCTCACACACACACACACACACACACACACACACACACACAATGCCCTCACTGCTGAAATGTTTTGAATGAAGCCTCTGCTGCGGCCATCTGTGAACCTGCCAGCGTCAGAGAGCGCATTTGAACCACAGCGTCTGTTGTTATTAGTTATTGTTATTATTATTAGCTTTTTTTGTTCTTTGTTCAAAGCATGTGGCTTCTTTAAGATCTAGTGGGAAGATTTTTATCTCTTGAGATTCAACCCTAGGATGAAGCGATTTCTATCCAGCTTCTTTCCCTTCCACTTGTTTAGTTCTAAGGAAACAAGTTCTCTGTATTATTTCTGCTCTTCTCTCATCAATGGTAATTCCTTTTAATTGCCCATTACGCATCTTGAATGCAGAATAGACAAGTGCTTTGCTGTGTGCTCCAATCAGCTTTGTGTTGAACAACACTCGAAACCCTGGAGAACAGCACGCTCTTGGAGTTTACACATCCACCCGCTTGAATACGTTGCTAACAGTAACGCGTCACACAGGCTAACGTGTGTGTGTGTGTGTGCGCTTGCAGCATCGATTGATCTCTTTGTAGTGGCATTTGTGCCTGTTTGTAACTATTCTTTGTGCGAATCACACTTATTGGTGTCTTGGCGTTTATTTTGAGAAGGTTTTGGACCTGATTTGCAATCTAGCTGCAGTAATAACCGTGCAAGGTTCTAAAGCAGTCTTGTGTTTTCGCTCAGCAGCTAATTGCCCTCTTCACTTGAGAACACAAGCAGCTCGATCTGCTCGACACAACAATAGCACCTCAGCGGCAGCATACAGTCCTCCCACATGTTCTGCGCTACTCTTCACCGTAGCCCTGACACAGGCGATGCCTCTGCCCAAACACTGGCTCCCAGCCAGAACCTGCTCTGTTACTCCACACCGAATAGATTCCTGAGGACCTTTTTCTTAGTGTCCAGGCCAATCACAGAAAACACTGACGAGACATTCGTCATTTGATGCCGCTGTTTAGATCCAGAAGCAGCTGATGCAGATGTTTTAGTCGCTGTGTTTCTCGATTATATTCCTGTCATGCTTGTTGACTTTCAGCGGTAATGCAATGTGACTTGAATATTCAAATGACTTGAATGCACATCGATAAGAACTGTTTCATTCACTTTTATTTGTATAGCACTTTTAACAATAGACATCTTCACAATGCAGCTTTACAGGAATCTCTAATGAAGTCGATTTCCGTCACGATAAAATCTCCCGAGGAATCAATTGAAGCTTGTGCTCTTCCAACTGAACACACATTGTGGCCATTTGTTTGTATTATTGTTGGTATTGGTAATAGTAGTAGTATTTATATTGGTTCTAATGGTCATATAGTAATCAGAAGTAGTAATATGAAATTGTCCAATTTTATTTTTATTTCATTCTACACAGTACCTCATGTAGTGAAATGTGTTTTACGACTTTCTGCGTGTCAAATAAATCGAGATAAATTCCAAACTCTAAGAAGTATTAAAATCCAATTAAAAAAATAAGATAAAATACAAAAAGTAGAATGATAAGGAAGTAAAATGCAATCTGGCATACAATAAATTTGGAGGCTGTACAAAGTACAATAACAGACAAAAGATGAGGGGGGGAAAAGAATAATAGCAGTTTAAGTAGGAGAAGAAGCAGGATAATAACAATAATAATAATTAGTATTTGAATAATAAGTAATATTACCTGCAGTAGAAATAGTAATATTGGTAGAAGTGGTGGAGATAATAATTAGAGAAAGTGGCACGTATGGTAGAAAATAAAGATGTAGTACTAGATGAAGAAGTAGTGCGAATGGTAGAAGAATAAGAAATAGCAGTAGTGGAGGAAGAGGAAGAAGGTGACAAGTGGTGGTAGTATTTGTTGATGTAGCAGTAACAGAATGATAAATGATAGTAGATATAGTTCTAGTAGCTGAAGTAGTAATAAGTTGGTCTGCTCTGATACAAATACTCATTTATGGCATTTGGCAGATGCCCTTATACATTTTTTTAATTAAGTAATTGAGGGTTAAGGGCCTTGCTCAGGGGCCCGGCAGTGGCAACTTGGTGGGTCTGAGATTCAAACTCGCAACCTTCTGATCCGTAGCCCAACGCCTTTACGATTAAGGTACCAAATCCACAACTACCATGAAGAAGACTGCTCTGTGTAAGTATCATCAGGATACATGTAACCTAATTAGGCATCTCATGGCTCATCTCTTAAACAGTATTTAATAGCATGTAAGGGGGCAAAGTTATTCATGATGCTGAAGCAGACTGACTGTTGCCTGTGAGAGCAGTTCAGTTCAGCGAGCACTGAGACTAAGCACTTCCTTTCTCGAAGGTTGTAGACCTTGATAATGATTCGAAAAATCTTTATTACTTAACTGTGTACAGTCACAACGAACATGAACAGAGCTCCATGGTGCCCAAGTAGGTGTTAATTATTATTATTATCATCATTATAATCATTATTATATGGTTAAAACATTTAAATGAAATAAATGTCTGGTGATACACAACTCGTGCTCCGGCTGTAAAGTAGTTCATGCTCGTTGCCTGAGGAAACGCTTTTGTCCCTCTGTGTCTTCAGTAAGAGAACAGATGGACAAGATGATGCATCGAGCCAGTAGCTCACTCTTCATATTAAGGCATATTGTCTGGCAAGTGACCATGCTGCTTTAACCAACCTGCAGCAAAAACAAAAAGAATAGACAGCCCTGCTCATACTGACACTCGTATCCTGACTGGCACATGTGGCTATGGTGCGGTTTTATATTCAGCTTTATGCCTAGCAATACCAAAGCTCTGTTCCTGTTAAAACAAGATGTATTAGATCCCAGGAAAAGTCTGGGCATTACACAGCTAGGCTTCTGGTCTATTGAAATAACTGTAATAATGATCTGCTACCTAATTCATAACTTCTCTCGGTTATACTCCACTGGTATAAAGGTCGTACTGATGGCAAAAATTAAAACAATACCATAAAACTATTACGGTCGTTTAGTCCTTGACCTCCAGTCTGTGATTTGCATGCTGCTTCAATAAAATTTGTCTTGATTATTCATGGGAAATTGTGAGGCTCTGTCTCTCCCAGCTGTACATTTTCACAGATCAAGGCAAATTTCTGCCCTTCATTCCACCTCCTGAATGGGCTTCGAATGATCCCCCGATGAGCTAAATTGGATTTCTGTCTCTCTGTTTCAGTAACCATTCCCTTGCTACATATTAACCCTCCCAATCGTTAGCATTGTCTTTTCGGTAAAATAACGTTACCACCGAAGACCTTCATCTGATAGCAGGAATTTGACTATGGCACTGAAACTGTTGCCTTACACAGATTTGACTCTCTTTGACGGAGACTTGTCATTTTTCTTGAAGTCCTGGTGTACTCGAACCCAGCTGTGTGTTAACCTGAATGTCAGACTGGCTGTTGCGGTATGAAGGAGAGGACTAAATCAGACAGGCTGCCATTCGAATAGAAGGAAAAATCCAGCTGTGTCTATTTGGTTATATGGGAGTCATGACCGATTCTGCACTCGGTGTATGAATAGAGTCAGAGTGTGCTGTTTTGACCATGTCTGTGTCATTTGTACTGAGATAGCCTCCTTTGTGTTGCATACATCAAGAGAATTAGCAGGATTAGGTTCTTGAATTATTGATTTTGAACTGAAAGCTGAATTGAAAGTGGTTTTGTGTTACACTGTATTATGTATTATGCTGCCTTATACCATGTGTGTGTAGGCTTTGATGTTGTTTGATTGTATTACCCATGGTATAATCTAGCTGTACCTATTATGATACACACAAGAGTTGCATGATATGGATGAAAAATTGATCGAGCGGCGATGCGAGACGCGTGTAGCCAGAGAAACGGTTTTCTAGCATTAATAAAACCGATACGTTTGCTAATATCACACCTAGCATGCTTTATATTCACCATTAACGCAGTCGTCTTTTTCATGTCTTTTTGTCTGATAATTCCCTGCCTATGCCCTCTGTGTAGAGATGAATTTCCTTGTGTAATGAAACTACACCTTTTGTCTTTACATATTTATTCAGGTAAGATGAATAATTTCATCTCGATGAAGAGCTTATAAAAGTGATACTGCTTTCCATTTGCTACTAAAATGTGACGCTGAAGTCCATTAGATATAGATGAACCCACTTTTTGGGGGGGGGCATGCCCACATGGACAGTTGTAGGATCATTCGACACCGAAGTGTTTTTAAAGGAAAACAAAATAGCACTGGTGACATGCAGGCTTACGTACTAAATGGAGGTCATGTCCCAATAAAAATAGCTGAAATAGTTGGGCAGTACAGAGTGTTGCTGCTTCACAGCACCAGTGTCCTTAGTTCGAGTCTGAGCTGGTGGTTTTCATAAATTCTTCCTGCATGGATTTCCTCCAGATTCTCCAGTTTCCTATATGATGGATTGCCTACTCTGTGCACAGTGTCTTGTAACGGACCATCATCCCATCCAGCATGTGTTCCCATTCCCACCTCGCACGCAGTGTTCCCAAGGGGATGTGCTTCAGTGCCATCATGACCCTGACCAGGATGAAGCGACTAATAAAGACGAACGAATGGAAATAAGTCCGAATCAGTGCTGCGTAAGCTCTGTTTTGTTTTCATCACCATTCATAACCACCGCATTCGTACGTGTACTTTAACACGTACAAATTTAGCAGATCAGACTAAGTAAGCTTCTAAATGAAAGTGATTGGCAATAAGCTTTTGTTTCTTTTGCCCTCCGGTTTATTATTACATGCAGATATTTGTGAGTGATTGTGTGACAACACGCCAGCTTCAGCTTTGAAAAATGGTGTTGCGTTGCATTCCATATGGCTGTTAATTCTGACTCTAACAGACACGCACGCTTCAGGCTTCTCAGTGTGAGTGATGGCGCATTCAGATGGAGCAGGGATCATATCGCTGGTCGGTTCGGTTCGGTCTCTGATCACTGTGATTTTTTTTTTTTATCTGTGAATTTCTAAACTATTTTTAATCCGTTCTATTACGCTGGCCTTCATGGTGAAAGCCATGAAAAATCGGATTACTTGCTCCACCCAAATACCCAAACAGGCTGCACAGAACTAAAAGTAAACAGAATTTTAGGGTCCCGGTGAAATGTTTGCTGCTGTTGTGTGTTTTTAGTTAACAACCAGAGGGCTCTGTGTGCCACCATGTCAGCTCTCTGTGCTCACTACTGTATCTTGGTTCGTTCTGCTGACTTGAACCTAACAGGTTGCAAATTAATAAACCTGAAGCTGAGCCTGGTGCGTGATGCGCTGTAACTGTTTAGACTCAAACCGAATCGCTTTTCAGCATTGGCTTTATTGAGAAGGGGAGGAAGCTGCTCCTCCCCTCTCCTTTCTTTTTCCTCCCTCCCTCCTTCTTTACCCTCTCTCTCTCTATCTCTCTCTCTCTCTCAAACTCCCAGTCACTGAAGTGCTGCTTCCAGGGGAACGGCAGCTCTGAATCCAAGCACTAGTGGACGCGATGCTGGAGAGGGCAGTGCCTTTGCTGTTTTGAAGCGAGGAGACGCATCTGTGCGTGCGTGCCTGAGTGCAGTCTCTCCCACATTCTCTCAGCTGTTTCTCCGCCGTTTCTTCACTGGGTCTTTTTTCCTCCTTCCCTTGCTCTCACTTCTGCAGGGACGTGTAGCCTTTTCTCTGTCTGTCAGTCGTGCGTCTTAGCCGTGCACTCGTGTCGAGGAGATGATCGGGGTAAACAGTGTTCAGGGCACGGGGAAGGTGCGCATGCGAGCCAGCGGTTCGGTCAAGTACAGCAGGGAGGAGTCGGTCCGGCGGCAGCCCCAGCACCGCTCCAAATCCCTCAAAATGTCCAACTCCACTGAATTCACCACTGTGCAGCCCAAGAAGGACAAGGTAAAAAGAGTGAGGTTTGCAGTGAGTCCGAGATTGTTAGCTTTTTAAGTGCCTGAGATTTTGAAGGTGCGTTAATGAGTGGATGTGCTTTCTGAATTTGTCACCAGTTGATATGTATTTACTGATTTGATGTATTAGTCCTGCTTTAATCAGTAATGTGGTTTGTATTGCACACTAACACAGCAAATCCTAAGTTCTAGTGGTTTGTTCCTGGAATTTCATTTCCGGTTGATGGATGGCTTTGACTGTGACTCTTTTTTTTTTTTTTTTTTTCCCCCCCATCTGGCTGAAGGGGAACAGATCAGTGTGTAGATTTGTGTTGACCTGATAGTCTTGCTTTTCTGATGCATTCATAAGCCCACTCCGATAACCCCTCCTCTTTACCTCTTCACCCATATGTCTGGTTTAATTACCGGTGACACCAGACATGTCATATAGAGACATGCTCACCTGTTCCCCACTCAGCCTCCCACTCTTCCTGCAACACCTCCGCTTGCTCTTAGTGCCACTTAGTGTGTGTTTTCTCACAACCAGTGTCCCAGTACGAGGGCTTAAAACACATACTTGTACAATGAAAATCTGTCACGCACGGTGTGTGTGTGTGTGTGTGTGTGTGTGTGTGTGTGTGTGTGTGTGTGTGTGTGTGTGTGTGTGTGCTGGAATGTACTAAACCTGTGTGGATTTCTAATTGGCTTTAATAGCAAGATGAATGGAACTGCTTGTGTTTATTAAATTGCACATGAACATCCTAGGGAAATAAATACTGAGCATTTTGATACTAGTAATGTTTTAAATGTTCTTAAGATGTTCTTTATACTCTTATATTGCCTATTAGATTTTTATTGTCTCATTTTACAAATGCTATTGGCATATAAAAGGCTCCCCTCTATATTTTTTCTCCCCTCTGTTTTATAAAGCACACGTACGTCCGTCGTTCGCTTCATAGTACATCTCTTTGTGCGTCACACAGGGTTTTCATCCTCAGGCTAGGTCTCCTGCTGCCACCTGTCAGTGCTAATAGTGACCAGAAGAGGGGGTTAAACATACAGCACTGATTAAACACAGCAACAGTGAAGATGCTTTCGTACATTGTCTTTGCGATGAATCACGATTTGATGCTTGCAAAGGGAACATTTCCAAATACTTGTTTTATTTTACGAGCATCAGTGAGCGAATGAAAGGAATTACAGAATACACATTTTTTTCTAGATAGTTTTTTAGCAACTTTAGAAAGATTTGCACTTGATTCCGAATCGTTTTCGAAAGATTTGCACTTGATTCTGAATCGTTTTAAAAAGATTTGCTCTTGATTCTGAATAATTTTTAAAAAGGTTTGCACTTGATTAGGAATCGTTTGTTTTTTAAAGATTTGCTTTTGATTCTTAATCAGTTTAGAAAGATTTGCACTTGATTCTAAATCTTTTTTTTTTTTTTTTTTTTTAACTTGCACTTGATTCTGAATCATTTTAATGCCTTATGCAGCATAATTAGACCATGACAATTAGCAACACCTCTTTGGAGACTCACCAGCAGCGTATACCATTTTGAAGGACTGACACCACCTGTACAGAGAAAAAGGAGGAAATGGAAAAAGTAAAAAAGAAAAGATTAAAAAATAGTGACAAATAAAGAGCAAATGGAAAAAGCAGAGGCTCTGTTTTGTCATGATGTTAAAAGAAAATGTTTGCAGTGTTTACAGTACATGTTACTTGATGAGCACAAAGTTAACTTCACTAGTACAATGTAACAGGCCAGCTTGTCTGTTAGCTGCTTTATTATCAGTAACAGAGCTGAAGAATGATTAGTGATGACACCCTGCAGCTTCTGCA
Organism: Tachysurus fulvidraco; assembly: GCF_022655615.1. Classification (NCBI taxonomy): domain Eukaryota; kingdom Metazoa; phylum Chordata; class Actinopteri; order Siluriformes; family Bagridae; genus Tachysurus; species Tachysurus fulvidraco. The sequence goes on along the minus strand of NC_062537.1, from coordinate 13,844,555 downwards.
TCCCAATTAAAGATTTGCTAAATCCACGTTATAGATGAGAGTATTGGAACATTGACAAAACTCCTTACCAAGATGTTTGTCTTCACAATGAAGTGACATTCCTCCATGTTGTCACAAGCTCCTGAATCCTGCTACCTGCAGCGTCATGCAGATCAGCCTGGGTGTGGTCTAGCCGTTGACATGGACGGAAGATCGATTCGGATTAATGAGGCAGGTTAATTAGCGGGTCAGTCTGTTCAGGATCAGCAGCAGGGTTGGAGATACTGACAATATCAAACCAAATACCGGTGAAAAACACCTTTATTGCTCACACAGTTGTAAAAGGAACAAATGTGACGTTCTACATCAGGAACATTTATCATGGCCCAATGAGCACTAAGGCTACATTTAAGGTTTGTCGATTTTCCAGAAGTATAAAACCTGCTTATTATAGTCAAATGTGTGCAATCCTGTGTCATTTTAGTGCATTTAACAGTAGGCTGTACAAAAAAAAACGACCGAGTCAGAAAACTCTTATGTGCTGTTTACATCTGACTGCAGTTTCTACTTGCTGATGAATTTATGATTTGTGAAATCTGGGGAATTCTGAAACAAGGATTTCTCAACCCTGTATTAGATCCTCAGAGTGTTCAGACCGAAGTTTACTAAGCGATAAGATTCACATCCGCGTCGTTCTGATTAGAACGTCAGCCATTTTATAAAAAAACAGTAGATGCTATGAGATTAATTCTGATTAACCTGATAGTGTGTCTGAAATCACACGCCATTCACCGTGTAGTGCACTCATTAACGAGGGTCCCATTTCAGGTTGTGTTAATAGGGAAATATGGCGTAGGGCACGGTTATGTTCAAGTGTTCATACAGTGCAGTCTTGTTGGCTGAGGGAACGTGTATTCCCATAATGCACTCAGGGAAATGGCTGGGGTGAGTTTAAAAAGGTGTGCAGTGGAATTTTAGTTTTTCTCCTCAGTGCTCATGTGCTGGTTTATACGTGAATACACCATGGAGAAGCTACAACCCGTCTAAAGATGGACAGTCATGTCCTTCAAAGGGTCCAAAATAATGAGGCCATCATAAGCACACTGGCATTACGAATGCAGTCCAACAGTTGGATAGAACGTCATTCGCACCTTCTGCGTAGCTCAATTCTAGCTCAAGTAATTATTTTAGTACTCTTACACAACACTTACGCTTATCCTGAGCCTGTGTAAGTCTTCCTCCTGCGAGCCCACAACGAAGAGTTGAAGCGGTGCAATGGAGACACACCGGACTCATGATTCCAAAAGGAAGTAGGCAGAGGAAGCTGCGAGACGAACACCCCGAGCATTACACATCACAGCCGTATCGTTTCAGCATAATCTGTTAACGGCAGGGGCGAGAACCGTATGCAGCGGCACAGCACACGTGATCCTGGAGCGATTGTTCAGTGGAATCAAAATGCCGAGATCTCTCGGGTGAATCATAAAACACCTCATACGTGTGAGAAAATATGACGGGGCACACATCCAATCTGTGACCAGTAGATTTGTAAATAATAAGAGCAGTGGTGTTAATTGTCTTACTGATTTGCATCTCTCTCTCTCTCTCCTTTTTCCCCTGCAGGCATTGTATAACTCAATCAAGAACGAGAAGCTGGAATGGGCAATGTATGTACCTTTTTTTTTTTTTTACACTACATTTATAATACAACTAGATATGTAAGGAATAAAATGTGACCGACTGTGCCATTATAGGTAAATAAACAACAAACCAACCGCATTATAATTTCGGGGTGGTTTATGCATCTTACAGTTTGCAAGTGATGGTTATTTTATTTTTTTTATTAATGAAAGAATAACAACCCTTTTTTTTATTCTATTTATCATATTGTTTAATATTGTGGAGCAGCAGGGTACAAAAAAAAATAGAGACCAGTGGTTCTTTATTTTAGAAGGACTTCATAGCTGGTTCATAATATAGTTCAAATATTTTTATATTAATGTTAAGTTTGTTTAAAAAAAAACAACAAAGTGGCACAAATATCTCAGTCCACACTGTTTATTGTCTACCAATGTCCATGTCATACTGTGTGATACTGAGACAACGAGATTCCTTATGATGACTCTAAAATGTTCACTGAGGTGGACGGAGCTGAAGCTTGTGTTTGTAAAGGTGTTGTGTGATTCCTGAAGCTTTCTCAGGTTAATCTGGGGTCATAAGTTGATTGTAATTGGCTGAATGAGGGACCAATCAGTGACCTGGCATTTTTCAAATGATAAAAATATATTTTTTTCATTGGTTTACAGAAAAAAAAATTCCTTTCATTTGCTATCGGTGGTATTAAAATGACAAAATATATATAGAATATTAATTTTAAAATCGGCAAAAAGGTCAGTTTTGTATTTATTCGAAGTCAAAACGGGAGATTATTGTTATTTGTTCTCCACGGTTTAAGAAAAAAAACAACTAATTATGTCCCTAGAGGGTGAAGGCAAACCCCTGCTTCCTTTTGAGACACGTGAAATCGTCCTGCCTGTTCTGTCTGCCCTCTTCCTCATACATCATCTCATAGCTGTAACTGTGATTGGAGAGAGAGAGAGAGAGAGAGAGAGAGAGAATATTCCCTTCCTCCCACTCAGAGAACATGTTTGTTTTGCTCTCTAGCCTCCAAGTCATGGATGATTATCATGTTGCCAGCATCCAAAATGATATCTTTTTCACTTTCCCGTTACAATTGGTTTGGCTGTGGTTACAGAATGAGTGCTACAGAACAGCCAGTCATTTCAGGTGTTGAGCAGTTTGTTTTGTCGTCCGTGGCAGCTGGACGAGTGAATATCTCGACTGATAGCATCTATTAATAATGTTAAGAAATACAAGCGCATTTATCTACCGATTAAATCCCATCTATGTGGCTAATGAGTTGGAAAGCACTCATTGAATAAATCTATCTGCATGCAAGCGATAAGTAAACAATAATTACTGAACATTTTTGAAACGATTCTTATTTTTATGTCCGACTCTTATTTTACAGGCTTGTTTTTCAGCGCAGTAAATATTCATTAAACTTTAACTTGAAGTCTTGATGCTCATCACGATGAGCTTCAGCCAACAACACAAGACTCCCATGTCAGATATATAGTATACAGACCAATCCGTTGCGATTTCACACGCGTGTATGTTCCCAGGCAAATGATTAGATTGGTGACAGTTGAGACAAGAGCCGTAATTAACATCAGAAAAAAAGCATCACATTAGAATGAAGCTGTCGCCCTGATAACAATGATGGTGTGAGGCCGCTCCATTGTAGCATAGGTAATCTACCAAATTACAGCCTGCAGACGCCTTACACGGCGAGCACGGCGTGATTTAAGAGCCTCTCTGCCTGCAGGCCATCTGCACTATGCTTCATTTATTTATCTCACTCTCATTTCTCTCTCTATGACCGTGTTATGTCATGGTGTTATGTCACGGTGTTGCGATGCGGCGCTCTTGTAGCTCCCGTTAATCATCCCTTATTATTTGGGAATTAGTTATTGTGGTATATATTTTTTTTTTTTGTTTTTTTTTTAAATAACCGTTGGCTTACCACAGTCAAAAATTGTTCTTATTCATGTAGTAGATCAGTGAAGATTCCTACATGTAACAGCCGTGTACTTAATAACCTGCTTTCAGCAGCTTTGAAACCGCGTACATGTAATTCGGTCAGGAAACTGGCAAGCAGCACATCATTTATCCCGACCCCCATCGTCCATGTCAGTGCTGCCCAGTTTCCATCTTTGAACAGTAGCCAAAGGAAAATGTGAGCAAACAGAAATCTTTGAAGGTCAGCGTTAACTGCTGAAATGTTCAGTTGAAGGTGTGAGGAAGTCGCACAAACCGTCCTCTTCTGTGTGAAGACAGGAAGCCGTGCACAAAGGTGATCATGTTCTGAATGAAAGTGAGTGCTTTTGATTAAAAAAATGAATACATTAGAAAAAAGAAAAAAAAAAGATTAAAGCTTTTTTTTTTTTCTTTTCGTTTTCCCCCCCGAGCACTATTCTTCCGGGTAAAGGACTTGTACTTTACACACCGTGGACTTGAACAGATGTGCCTTTTTGTTCTAATCAAAGGGATTTTTGCCTTCATGCTGACCTTGTTGTGGACTGTGGCATCTGCTGCCACTGTTCTCTCAGACAGCTGCTTCGCTGTAATACGTGTGTGTGTGTGTGTGTGTGTGTGTGTGTGTGTGTGCTTTCTATTGCCTTGCTGCAGTGAAGAGGTTTCTACTTGCTGCCATGACTAACATTAAGACATCATTTTTTCTCACATCAATCTTTCTCATCTTTTCAAACTTTCTCAGATTTCCAATTAAATACTATATGGCTCGATCATTTTTCCTTAAACTGTGATTGTGCCTTTTTTTCCATCACAGTTGGTAACAAAATAATACTAGAGAAGTAAAACAGCCTGCTAATTCCTCAGCAGGCTTCAGGATTAGACGAATTAAAGTGATGTTCTTCTTCTAATTGTGCTTTTCTCTGCCGTAATAACGGCTGCGACATTACATGAGCACACACATTCGACCTCTGTGCTCCTCCTGCCCAGATACGGCAATCTGTCTCCTGTCTCCTGATGCAGTTCAGTCCCAGACTCGTCTCCATAAAAGTTGCTCGATTTGTGCTGTAGTAGAAGTGATGCTTGTCACGATGAGTTATGGCTGATTCGGCCCGTCTGGTCATACCGCGTCTGCACATCTCTCAGTCACAGCACGTCTTTAGAGACTAAATCTAGTCACTGCTTATGTAACTATTTTTAAGATCTTAGTCAGCATCTTTCACAGGTATGAAACATACACTTCATGAAGAACATTTAATAACACAGATTTAGAGAAATAAAACACAAATTCAGCATTTAGGGATATTTAGGGATATTTAGGGATAAAAACATGAATTCAGCGTATTATACACCAAATCACATGCATTAAAAAATTCTCTCTTGTACTGGAATTATTTGGATAAAATAGACCCTGTCATCGACTTCCAACCAAAGTTGACGTCCTTCGGCTGTTCCCTGTTTGTGGTCTCCACAACCGATCATTCGATCTGCATATAAATGTTTTTTCTACAGGTTTTACACTGGATGCTCTTTCCGGCACTGCCCATTTTACCCTGGTCCGAGACCGGCACTGAAAGTTAACCCCTCAATCCCTGGGTTGGTTTCCTGCCCGGGAATCGAACCCTGGCCAAGGCAGTGAGAGCATGAGATCCTGCTGTTAGACCACTAGGGACCTAATCCCTTCCACAAGTCTATGTAATGCTATTTATTTTTCTCATTTGAGCTGAAGACACATTTCTTTATCTCCATTTTCTCTTCGGATCATGTAGCTCATGTCAGATGGTGACCCAGTATCAGTACCTGCAGTGGAACTCTGATTAGTTTAGTATCATTTGATTCAAGATGCAGTCATAATTTCCGATCAAATGCGGTTTGGAGATGTCGTATTTCTGGGCTTGAGGTTTCGGGTCCTTTTTGTTTTGAAAACTGCATCCTTGAAGAAATAGATTTCTGAATTCAAAGCATTTTAATCCATACAGAATTCCATCCAGGTCATTTGAAGGTGCGAATATAGACACTGGAACAGAGGAGAAGGAACGACGAGATGTTCGACATAGTTGCATGTAATCCAGCTCTAATGCTTTAATATCATCCCTTTCTCCTCAGAAGAATGTTTGGGTTTATCCCCTGCAATGAAAAGCAGCTGGGTTTCAAAACGCATGGCTGGGTGGATCATTATCATCAGAGATAATTGTGTGTTCGGTTACAGGCAACAAAATAACTCAAGTTTTACTGGGGGGGGGGAAGAAATGCCCCAGAGTGCTACTAAAACTGCTGATGCGTCGACTCGTACCTGTATCCATAATAACTCGCTCGCGAAGTGGGCGTAAGAGGAGCAGCGGTGAGAACTCTGTCCCTCTCAGAAAGCATTTGCTGTTGAAATAGTGGCTTATTGCGTATAGGAAGAGTCAAGCTGAGGGGGGGGGAAAAAACAATAGTGTGTGGAGATGCCCGTATTGATTGCGATGATGCTGGAGAGGCGGTGAGAGCTAAATGGCTTGCTGTTATGTATTCTGTTTTAAAAACAACGTAGATTCCCTCCTACACACCAGCCCACGTTGTCTTTCACCAGCTTTTAGATACGTATTGATGGAATCCCACCAGAGCCTTTACCTTGTGTGGAATTGTTTTATTTATCTTCTGTCTTTTATTGTGCATGTAGCAGCTTCATCATGTACGGAATTGTTGGGAAGTGGTAGCTCGGTGGTTAAGTGATCGGAAGCTTGTGAGTTTAAATCTCTTCATCGAAAGCTGCTCATGCTGGTCCTTGAGCAAGGGCCCTAACCTTCAACTGCTCAGCTGTATAAAGACGATAACATGTAAGTCATTCTGGATAAGCTGATATAATATAAATGTCACATCCAAAACTTCTACGTTGTCCTAATCCCATAAGTATTCTGTAAAGGAGAGTGTGCGGTCTTCTCTTTTCACTTCTACAGTGTGATGATGACAAAAATAGTTTATTGCATAAGCAGTGTTTTTATAGGGTGACATATTAAGAGGAGTATGTACGTTCCCTATACAGAAGGGATCATCACGTCTCAGGACAGTTGTTTAGGAAAATAAGATCTGTTTATACCTAGTTATATTAAGCATACACTGACACCCCCCACCCCCCCCCCCCCCCCGTGATCTATAATTAAAAGAGATGCTAAAGTTTGTTGCTCAGTCATGTGTGAAGAGGGAAAAAAGATCATACTTCACTCCCGCAGTGCAAAGCATCAATTTCGTACAGACTTAAAAAAAAAAAAAAAAAGACTCTCATATGGTTTAAAAATTATTTTTGTGCCAATCAGTGGGTTACCAAATTAGCAAAGTCAAATGGACCGTGTCTTTGCTTCAGAACTATCATTAGCACAGTGGGATAAAGTAAATTTGGTACAAATCAAAAGCGTATAACTTTGATGCTGTAGCGTGTTTTCTTTTGCCCTCAGTGACGGGGATGAGTTGAAGAAATCGCTGTCGGAGCTCGCAGACACCAAGAACGACAACACTCACACCAAGGGCATCAGCAGGATCAGCAGCAGCAGCAACCCTTTCCTGGATATCGCCCATGACCCCAATGCTGCTGTTTACAAAGCAGGCTTTCTGGCCCGGAAAATCCACGCTGACATGGATGGCAAGAAAAGTACGAGTAATAAATAAAACCTAACTTAAGGAATGTGCCCTGGAACCAGACATGATTTATTTTCCTATAACAACCTGAAGTTTTATATTCCGGTAACTCCACAGCAAAATGCATTGTTCTTTAATTGATACAACATGTATCGCTGTCCCTAAAACGCTGCTTTACATTATAGAAGCTTCAAAAACAGCCGCTGTTATAAAACTCTATTTTTCTTGAGCACAAGTCTTCTGACACTGGAGACTCCTTCCATAACGACGGCTCTATGTTTTCTTTGTTAATAAAAAGCATTTTTTCTTAAATGTGGTTTTTAGTCTGCATGCAAGTTCTCGTAAGTTAGCCGTTGCTATAGAAACAGTAACATATTAAAAGGAGTGCTTTATTATAGACCTGGGATTCGCTTTTTACGTGAGCTAATGTTATAGAAAATTTCGAACTTCTCAGATTTGTGACTTGAGCAGCGCAGTGGTGTGACTTTAATGAATGAACTGGTGTGATCATTGCTCCCTTTTTCTCAGGTTATTTATTTATTTATTTCCCATAAGATTTATATCACACCCTTGAATCCTTTATATCACACCCTTGACTCTACGAAATGAGATTCCTCATTTCGTATTACAATCATAAAAAAAAATTTTCCCTAAAAAAAAAAAAAATCTAGATGCTAATGCAAGGTAGGAAAGGTTATTAAAATAATTGCTGCACCGTACAGCCTGGCAGGAGGAAGAGCAGGTTGAAAACAGCAATGCTAATGACCAGGCACGAATGCATAGCATTCACCATTAGTGCTTTGTATTTCACGATGACGTCCATAACCTGTATAATGACTTTCAGCAGTAACCAAAGAAAAGGAAAGGATTCGGACTCATTAGTGTTGCGCTCGTGTCTGGGGAAATAGAGGAGGATTAAAGTCCACCTCTGCAGAATGCCCCTGTGGCATTTAGGTACACAAAGAACTAAATCCCATCACCCTTCATGCAATCCGATAGCATGCCTTGATCTTGACACAGTCTAACATTAATAGTATCATATCATTGTGACAGTATGCTAACAGGTGGCTCGTTTGCTTTCACTCGCCAGAACGTAACAGCGGCGTTGCACAAAAATAGGCGTCTTCTCTTCTATTGCAGCTCTCCAGAGCAAAATAAAAGATTTATAAAGACAAGGTTAGAAAGCGATCTCTGATCATCAGCTAATACATTTACAAAATCTGATAAAAGATTAGTTTGACGTGCCAGCTCGAGTCCAGCAGTTTCACGGCATCTCCAGAATACCGAGTGCCAGCAAGGTCAAGTCCACCCACGGGACCGGTGGAACTCTATTATAGTCAGGATAAAAACAGCAGGGCTTATGTGTGCTGTTCCTGCACTCGGATCATCCGGTCATACAAATAATCAAGAAGTAAACCTCCTAAATCTCTTGCTTATAAATAAACTTGTGTTGGGGAAACAAATACTATGAGGATTTATATATTGAAGCAAACTTCCTGAAATATTTTGATACCTAGCCAGTAGTTCTCTGTGTGTATTGCAGACTGTTTTATTCAGCACATGAGAGCTGAATTCTGTTCTTTTATTTTTCACAAGGTTAAAACTCCTCTTGTTCATGTTTTCTAGCCCCTAGAGGAAAGAGAGGCTGGAAGACATTTTATGCTGTTCTCAAAGGCATGATCCTGTATTTACAGAAGGTACCTTTCTCCACTCCCTTTCCTGTTCTATACTGTGGAAAAACATGACATTTAAATGAAGTCTTTTTTGTGTTTTTTGTTTTGTTTTGTTTTTGTTTTTATACTCCATTAACCTGTGGAAGTGATTAAAGCAGCCAGCATTAAAATTCACAATTGTGTTTCGTTGTAGTGATCATCAGTCACGTGTCTCAGCTGGTTGTTTCCAGACGCAGTTAAACGTGTACAGCGCTCACTTTCTCCTCTGTTCATTAGCACGCAGAGCAACACGTGTTACATTCCGATGTTTTATTTCGCATTATACAGTAGCTGCTTTCCGAGTTCTATTTGCTTTCCATTAAAGCTAATTTACTATTAACAACAAGCAGCCAGGCACCTTTTATTTATTGTAAATGTTTTCCCACAGTCATTTGCATGTTCCTGCTATTTTTAACAGGGGGAAAAAAAAAAACTAAACCATTAGATGGAAATTGAAGGCTGTAGATGGAGTAATGCGCGATGTTTTTGTATGATTTGAACATCGCCTTTATAACTGCCTTTAACATTTACGCAGCTTTTTCCTCTTAGATTTGAATAGTTTCCCACCATCATCAAGATAATCATTCTGAACACTTTACAAACAGTCTTGTTGTCAGGTGACTTTCATGCAACAAACGACTTTCGTTCCAAACAATATGGCAGTTAAGTAAGGAATAAAACACTCAAAAGGTCTAAATATAAAAAATATGTAAGTGGTGAAAGAAAGGAATGTTTCGACCATGAAGTGAATATTTATTTGTAGTCCTCTTGTCCTACAACAGTTTGCCAACAATTGCAAAACTGTCTTTTTTTTTTCCTTTAGTTTCTTTCTCTTCGGATAGGATTCGCTATAAACTGAGCCCAATTCTACGACAATTTAAAAAAAATAAAAATAAATCACTTCTCTTGCTCCGAAGACCAAGAAGGTCTTGGCAAACCTCTTCTTTTCTTCCCTCCTGAATCCATGGGGGATGTGTATTTTTACACTCAACAGTATATAGAGAACAGTATGTCCTTCTCAAGAATGTGTCAGTCGCAGGCTGTATGTACTGTACGTTACTGGAGGTGTGAGTAAGCTTTGCAAAGCCAGATTAATCTCCTTTACCTTGACTGTTGTTTAGCTTACGGGGAGTGGGGCGCAATATAACAGGCATTTTAGGTAACAATTTGTATATGAGATAACTGTGACTTGCAGAGACTATTACATTCATCAAACGTACACGGTTATGGGGCTGTGCTTGGGGACGAGTACTGACAGCTTTTACTCTGTCTGTTAAAAGTGCTACAAGACAAATGAATCATTTATCAAAACAAAATAGTTTTGTTTTTTTTATTCTTATTCAAAACGCTGTTATAAAACTCAACAGTGGCTCCGTGACAGTCGTGGGATTTAAACTCACAACCTTCCAGACATTAGCATAAAACCTTTACGGTCGATCTTCACACTGCCGCAGATTTTATGCGAGGCACAGGGACGAGCTCATTGATAGGAAACAAGAAGGATGTTTTGTCTACATTTCCTGACTGATTTCAGCTAGAGTCCTAGCTGTTCGTGGCGTCGCCAGTCATGGACTAGTGTTCTTGATACATTAAGTGATGAGTGGCAATCATGTTGAATTAATCTGTGTGGCTCATTAGCAGAACAGAGTGAAGTGTAGATTTGAATTTAAAATGGACTTTTGACTGCGTGTGGAGACGACGGGTCTGAACAGTCTGGGTTCGGCTTATTGTGACATGACTGATTCGCTTGTTCCGCCAGCGTGGGTTGTTGTTAGAGTCGACGATTTGTGTCAATATTACGTGAGAAAAGTGAAACGTATTCAGGAATAAGTTAAAGACCAGTGAGTCTATTCAGATGGCACAAATCTTTTGGGCTGGGATAGAGAATATGCACAGAGTAAAGAAGCTGTGTTTTTCTTTATTGTCAAATGTGCAAAAATACCATCAGTGTAAAACCGCTGGGGGGTAAACAGCATTTTTTTTAATACTACGATGTCTCATCTATGATAATACTGTTATCTCTAAGGCCTGGACTCCACAGGACTTCTGAAGGTGTGCTGGGGCACTAAGATTTTGGCCTGTTGTCCAGCACACAGGGAATTTGGAGGCACTGTTGTTCCTCAACCCACTTCTGAACACTTCTTGCATTGTGGCACTGACACACAGAGGCCTCTTTTGCGCTGGATAACTGGCTGATGCCCTTACATTTAATCTTATTTTATACAATAGAGGATTAAGGGCCTTGGGCGGGGGCCTGGCGGTGCTTGGTGTAGCTGGGATTTGAACTCACAATCTTCCCCAAAGAGATACACACACATGCAGACATCCACACACACACACATACACACACATGCAGACATCCACATGGTGTAAAAGAAAATGTGATATTTAAGACCAGGCCTTCTTCTAACATTGCTGTTCTGATGTTCACATGGTCATTGTAGAAGCTTTCAGCAGTCTATAGGGGACAGCATGGAGACTCTGATCGCTCTGATACACTGTGTGTTCTGACACCTTTCTGTCATAGCCAGCATGAACTTTTTTTTTTTCTCAATTTGTGCTACGGTAGCTAATCTGAAGGACTGGACCACATGCGCTATCCTTTAATCCCCACACAAATCAGTGAGCCTTGGTCACTCGTGACTCTATCACCAGTACACTGTTGTTTGTTTTGTTTTGTTTTTTCATTTTAAATCTATTTATTATTAAGCAGGCACTACATTAGCACAGAGTAGGAGTAGGGTTGGATTTTCACATCTGTTTCTTTGCGTATTTATCGTTTTTCACGAATATAATACATTCCATCTTAAATATTTCATCGATTAAATTTACTTTTCCGACTCCATGCGCCTTCTCTGACCGTTACTCGTAGCCGTCTCTCAGACCCTAGAGCCGTAACATAAAATGTACTCCGTTAAGCCCATCAAAGCTGCAAGCATCTGAGAACAGCTGAACTTTTCATGTGAGAAGTAGCAGGCCTGGAATATGAAAAGCGATAACCTTGACATCACATCTGACAGACTGAAGGCGAGTCGATACTGTTTACCATTCGCTACACACACGTCAGCGTGGCCAGAATTTACAACCCGGCTCCTCCTGCACCTCGCTGACCTAGTTTACACGTCTCAGTATAGCCACAAGCTCCGACAACACCTCCCACTCAGTTATTTACCTCAGTCTGGTCTGGAAAGTTCTATCATACACGCAACCAATTTTGTTCACACTGACACTAAGTGTATTTTTAGAGTCGAAACATGCTGCTGAACAGTAACACAAATGATTTAGAACGGTTGTTTATTAATGTGATGTGAATTTTGTGAAGGTTTCTATAAATTCTCTTCCATTGACCTTTCCAAGAACTGCTTATATAGCTAAAAAAATTCTGTATGCTGAATTTATCATTCCTTCTAAAAAGCATAATGCAGAGGATCCAGGAAGAGTCTCGAACTGTCATGAAGACAATCGGATGGATAAAACTTTCCACAGCATTATACACTCTTAGCAGTTTCTTAATAAAGTAACAAGCTGTACAGTTTCTTTTTTTGCCTCAGAGTAAAAGAGTGTCTGTCCAGGTAACTGCTATAAAGTGACCTAATTAGAAATGGTTAAAATGTGTAATGTCATTAATAATTAATAATTGGTTATTGTTGGCAAAGTACTGTGGGATAAGAGGAATTAAAACAGGAGGACAAAGGACAAGGACAAAACGTAGCCTGTAACGCTAAATAATGACTAAAATACATGAGGTCGGCGTAAGTCACTCTAAATATCCTGAATAACAGTCAAACTGAAAAAAAGACATTTTTTAAATGGTTTTAAATACAAGGATGGTTTCTCACAGTTCCTCAATATCTCTAAATTCTTCTGAACTGTAGTTCAAGTCCATCCTATAAGCCAGAGTAATACAAACACACCTGAATCTTGCTAATTTTGTCTACAAACCCAATGAAGAAGTTGCTGTAGCATGTCCAGGCAGAATTGTCATCTGAAGACAACAAAAACACTTAAAGCCATTTAGACAGATCATAAATATTTACGGGAATGAATATTGCTGTAAATGTATTATACTTCTTACTCCATTTCTTGTCTGCATTAAGTGCTGTTATGTTGCCCTGCAGGATGAGTTCAAACCAGAGAAGTCCCTGTCTGAGGAGGACCTGAAGAATGCCATCAGCGTGCATCATGCCCTGGCCATAAAGGCTGTAGACTACGAGAAGAAGCCCAACGTGCTAAAGCTGAAGACAGCCGACTGGAGAGTCTTCCTCTTCCAGGCCCAGTAAGAATCACAGTCTGTCGAGGACAGAAATGCCATCTCTCACAGGACCACACTGAAGACAGAATAGAGACCTCCCCTGGAACCACAATCTAATTTCATGCTTGGGTTCATAGTGAAAACACATTTATCTTCTTTCTCAGTCTGTTGTAGCTGTTGCTTTTTTTCCCCCCTTTTTCTCCTACAGTACGTGCCTTAGTATTCACTGCAAACTAAATAAAGGGTTTAATCAATATAAATAGACTGGAGCGCTCCTCAGGGACCATTTTTTAAATGCGTTAATTAGAGAAGTTCACTCTGTGACAGCAGTCAAGTAATGCACCTTAATACGGACCGAGTGAGAACATTCCCGCAGAGTCGATTTCCATTTGTATATTTCACTGTTGCTGGAGTCGGTGTATGTGATGCATTGAAACCTTACTTACACACTAAAAGATGTATCTTAGACCATCATCGCTTTGATATTCTCAAGCAGATGAATTTGAATACACTTAATGTTCAGGACAGACTTTTAAACACTTGTTCGCCATTAAACAGGAGCTCATTGTCATCCGTGTCCTCCGCAGGAGCCCTGAGGAGATGGAGTCTTGGATCAGAGTCATCAACTCGGTGGCCGCCATGTTTTCCGCGCCCTCTTTCCCTGCCGCCATCGGCTCGCAGAAAAAATTCAGCCGCCCGCTGCTGCCAGCCTCGACCACCAGGATGTCACAGGTGAAATCAGAACCACGAACAAATGCATGTCTTTTAGATGAAGGATCATGTGTCTCTGCTACTTTTATTGTAAAAAATAATATGTTGAAACTCATGTGACTTGTCTGAGTGCCAGTGCTGGTTTCTGGTCCACTGAGATGATTTCAGATAATATATTTTGTAATAAATGCAAGTGATTGGTTGCAGCCTGGGATCTGATAGAGAAGCCACGAGGGTCGAGTGTCATGAGGTTAGTGTGTGGCACGAAGATGAGGAGTTTGTATCTGATCTATGCGGCTTATCTATGACTGAGAGCCAAGGGAGTAAAATCAGTCGCTTTCTTTCTATGGGACAGCTGGATGAGAGATTTCTCGTCTGTAATTGACATTAGAAAACTAGAATTGCTGAGCTATAGCAAGTTTATTCCTGCATTCAACAACAACAGTATTCAATTTTAGGTCGACTGAAATACTCCCATGACTGTGTGTCGTAATAAATAGTGAACGAGAGAGCGAGGGAATGATTTCAGACCCAGTGTTGGAGTAAAAATTGTCATAGGCTGATTCTAATGGATCTCTGAAACTGAGACTAATCACAATGATTTTTGTGCTTAATGGAAAACTGTGGATAGATATTTCAAGCGTTCTAGCTTTTAAGCCTCGAGGCTATTAGTTTCACTTTTCTTTGTATTGCAGGAGGAGCAGCTGAAGTCGCACGAAGCCAAGCTGAAGCATATCTCCACAGAACTAGCTGAGCACAGGTCCTACCCTCCAGACAAGAAGGTCAGAGCCAAGGAGATTGACGAGTACCGCCTGAAAGAGCACTACCTGGAATTTGAGGTAAAGAAATCCGTGCTTATTTCGCGAGCACTTGTTGCGTCGTGCTTTATTTCATCAGAAAAAAAAAACCCAGCTAGTTTTTATATTTACTCACTTCAGTACACGCTCGCACTCATCGTCTTTGGCACATTTCTTCTGAGAGTGCTAGAAAAGTGCTTGCCTGGATTTGACAGAAAGAGGCTTGTTAACACATGCTGACAGATGCTCTGCTGAACACTGTCTCTTTTATTCACCGGGCGTCAATGAGTGACGAAGAAGAATGGAATTCACAGCTACAACATTACTACAGTGCATTTTATGTTTTTCCCTCCCCTTTATTTTCAAACGATGACGATTTACGTCGACGGAATTATGTCAGAATGAACGAATTCACTAAAGACGACTCCATGAACCCATTTCTCATAACTGTTTAACCCTCCCAATCGGCACAGGCTTTAACATTGTGCAGAACCCTAGTAACTGTATCCATGTATTTCAATACAATGTCTAATCCCTGTGTGAATATTTGTTGAATGTTTGTTCTGCTCTCTAATTACTTTGCCCCAAGGTTTCTTACAAATGCTATGCGACCATGCTTGAGGGAGCTGTTACCGTTAGACAGAGATGTTACTAAACCCTCCCACACAGTCTTGCGTTCCTTCATAGATCTTGAGCAACTTGGATTTGTTCTGAACCAGCTTTGATGTGCTTAGTGATTCAGGTGCTGAATTGTTGGATGGTTGCTATCGCTGTGAGAAACTCTGTCTGATCTCAAACACAAGTGATTCTGACCAAGTAAGCTGACTGATAAGGTTTGCCGTTAAGAGAGGAAAAAAATAGCTTCTTTTCTCACCCACCATTTCTCGGCATCATTTAAATATCACACTGACCAAAAATTCAGCGTAGATGTAGAAAGTACTAGAGACGGCGAAGGTAGTGCACTTTAACTGAGATACAGCTCAGATGAGGAGGTATTACTGTAGCTACAAAGTCAAACCTTTGGGAGATCTGTCGGAGCAGAGTGTAGAGGTGACCGAGCCAGGGTGAAGGATTGAAGTGCAGCTGCATCACTCTATATAGTTACTCTTTTTAGGTAGCGATAAATCAAGGTCCAGATCCCACTGGTGCCACAATGAGCAGGTGGGAAACCTAGTTGCTATCCATAATGAAAACTAGACCAGCACGATGATGACAGATATTTAACCCCCTAATAAATATACAACTCTGAATTATTTTACTATTAAATAAATGATGACGGTCGTTGTAAAGATTAATGTGCAGTCATTTAACGTAGTGAGCTTAGTTTTCCTTTAAGGATGAAGTGCTTTTTTTTTTCTTTTACAATCAATATCATAACTGCTCTATACACACACTCTCATACATACTTGCACCCTGCATTCGATGCTACTCTGTTACATTCGTTGGCTTTAATGAAGTATTATGTGATGCATTTTAAAGCAACCCAACAGCCCCACAAACTTAATTCACAATTGATGTAGCACATAAAGGTCGTTGAAGGTTACCGGCGAACTCTGAGCCTGCCTTGAAAAAAACAATCATCTTCTGTTGCAGCGTGCCTCAGGCAATCCACAGCTCTTTCATTAAAAACTGTTGTTGTAGACACAAGCATGCTGGAACCCAGTCAGTATTTGGGGAGTTCATGCAAAGATTTCATCTGCCAGCAGTGCAGACGTGACACCATGCATCTCCGAGATAATGAGTACAGCAGCAGCACAAATGCCTCCGGCTGGAAACAGCAAGGAGAAGGAGGACCAGATGCAAGTGGCTTCAGTTTCATAGCTTGATTTTTAGAGAAACATTTCTTTAAATGTCCACATGCTTGTTATGACAAACGCAGCAATAATCCCACTATATAATCAGAATTTTTTTTTGGCACTCAGGAACTTTCATCTCTGGCTTCCTTATCAGCGATCTGCCTCATGACGTTGCTGATTGTTAAAAGCTCTCTACTAATAAAACTGAGTTGAAGGGATAAGTAACACTAGTCTGCGAGATGCTAAAAGCTTCCTGTGCTGTATTTTATCTAGTCTCATTGGATAATCTGTCAAATAAACTAATATGAAGCTGCGAAGTAAAATATCAATCGTTTGCTTCAACGCGTGTCATCCAAGCTCGCTTGACAGGGAATAATGAACTTTTTCAAATAGCTGGTAGCAGCTGTGCTCGCTGTAGTAATGAGATGATTTGCAGTACAGCCACGGCACTTCCAAACATCCTGGAGATTTAAGTAACACACAAATTTACCACTTTATAATAGAGTAGAGTAGGTGTGTCGTGGCACACCGGGATATTATCGTAATATTAAAGCCTTTTTTTTTTTTGCTGGTGAAGTGAAAGATTTTAAATTTTGAGGCACCAAATAAATGCCCAATACTGTAGCTATCGATTAAACCAAGTGTGTTTTTATCGTGGTTATGGTTCTTAGTTTCAGTGAGGAAACAGTAGGATGTATACCTATTACTGTGAGACACTTGAACTGCTGCCTGTTCACACTGCTGCTTTCCACACTAACATTTTACATGATCTTCTACTGCACTTAACACTTTATCTCCACACATCACTGCCTTCGGATTCTATTAGAAACATGTTTATATTTCTGTTCGACTCACATCGTCATTACCTTCTTATCACCATAATGTACAGCTTAATATAATTTATTTATTTATTTCTTTTCTTTATACCTCTACTAATTCTTATTTATCCCACAGTGCTGCTGAATGCTCTAATCTGATTGGTCAGAGGGTGTCGATTCATTTTCTACAACAGTACACGTCTGACTGTAGCGCCTTCTCTAATCCAGACGATTTGTTTATACCACTTACTACAAAGCTCTTTAATACAGTACATGCTCTTTCTGTAACGGCTAAAGCACGAGGCTTCTACGGTGGATGACGCTACATTATCGAACGCTAAAAACAAACGTGTAAACAGCCTCGTTACGTATTACAAAACGTATCACGGTCGATACGGTGATTTTCTGTAAGGAGGTTTATTTAATATTTATGGTATTGAGTGTAAGTGTTTTATTTTATTTGTTTCAATATTTAGGACACAAATTGAATTCCATCTATTAATTTCTAGTAAGAGGGGGGAAAAAAGGAAAGAAAGACTGTTGAGGCAGAGGGACATGTGTAGCTGTGATAACAGGACCTAACTCATCTCTGGGATTTCAGAATATAAGCTTCCTAAGTAAATTCGTGCGACAGTCTCAGGTTTATTGTAAAGAACGCTTTAAGCATCTATAGGCAACGAAACAATATTATGCTACAGTTGTACACCTATTCTCACATGAGATGTAAACAATGTGTGCATAAAGACATAAAGTGGCTCAGTGGGAGATATTACACACATTCAGTCCTATAAATTATTAACCTATTATGAAAGGTATTGTACAGCACAAGGTCATTCAGAGCCTGAGATCAGTACAGTACAGTAAGTGAGAATATAGAAGATGAACAATTTGGGGTGTGCTTTTTTGCAGGAACATATACTAATAAACGCAGGAACTCTGTTATCTGATTGGCTCAGCATCTTGTAACGTAACATTTAATCACGGCATGCCGTTCGCTAGGTTTCTTCGCACATCAGGCGTGAGATCCTTTGGTTATAAAGTGCTACTCGTTCTCTGTGCAAATGGTCGCAGCCACGGTGCCTGTTCCTTTCACCCGTCCTGTTGGCAGCGCTGCAATTCAGAGCTCTCGGCTGAGCGGGTGGAGTGGAGTGAAGTGGATTGGAGTGGAGTGATCTCCTGCAGTGCGCTTCAAACGCTATGCACACCTCCCTTACATCTTCACAGCAGTGGCATGAAACTCTTTGGAACAAAGAGTACTGCATTGCCATCAGATGCCACTAATCAATAGGGTACTGTGTGTGTGTGTGTGTGTGTGTGTGTGTGTGTGTGTGTGTGTGTGTGTCTGCC
>NC_062537.1:13803434-13820934 GCF_022655615.1 Tachysurus fulvidraco | reverse complement strand
CAGGTAGAAATCTCTCTCAAAGCTGTGATCTTGTACAATCCTTTAACTCTGTAAATGCTGTTCAATATAACTGTTGCCCTGTGTTCAGAGGATTTCACTTTTTCCGCTCGTTCAAGTAATCTCTCTCGGCACAAGAGCGTGTCTTACGCCCTGTAGCCAAGATCAGGGACACAGTGCTGGTGTCATACAAACTGTAGACGGTTTCAGTGAATAAAATACAGTATTTAATTCAACGCTACACGTCTCGTTGTTTTTCTTTCTCTGTTGCTTGCTGATGAATTCCCTTACCTGCTTTATACGATCCTGACACGTCAGAAAAGGCTCGAAAACACCCGTGAGCGAGCTAATCAAAAGATCTGTGCTTCATTGAAATGCTCTCAGCCAAGGTAACGGCACAGCCTCCGACAGAGGATGCATAAGAAAATACCAAGTAACCCATGGCAACACACGAGCTGATTTAATGAAACAATATCAATGCTAAGCTCTGTATAAATGCAGCACTTTTAAAGTGTTTTTGCTCATCACTCTGTCTCTTTCAAGTAGATGATCCTATTATTTAATTCACAGTTGCTATGGAACTGAATCTTCTGCAAGACCAGAATCATTTCTCACAGTTTACAGAAGTGCATGACAAATATTTAAGAGCCGCTTTTCAAGTGTGGTCATGAATTTCAGACTCAATCAGCCTAGTTATGCTCACATAACTTTCTTTTATCGCACAACACTACTGTGTCATCCATCCATTTTTCAGTAACCACTTTATCTTGGTCAGGGTCACAGTCCATCTGGAACCGACCCCGTGAACACACCCTGGATGGGACACCGGTCCGTCGTCACACCTCATTCACACCCAGGGGCAAGTTAAATTAGCCAATCCACCTACTGGCATGTTTTCACCTACAGGAAACTGCAGAACCCAGTGAAATGTACGCAGACAGAAACCCGAGCTTGGGATAGGAACCAGGAGTTTTTTTCCTTGAAAGATAGTAAATCTTTCTAAATTGATATTAATATCCACCCACCATCGGCAGCGGTAAACTGTTAAGGCTCTGGATTACATTTACGGCATTTAGCAGACACCCTTATCCAGAGTGACTTTACAACTAAGGGTTAAGGGCCTTGCTCAGGGGCCCAGCAGTGGCAGCTTGTTGGACCTGGGGTTTTGAACCTTCTGACCAGTAGTCCAACACCTTAACCACTGAGCTACCACATCCCAAGGGAAAGGAGGTACTGCAATTACATCAACAGAAACACCAGGCACTGCTGGGATTTGAACCCAGGATCTCCTGTTTACAAGACAGGTACTTTAACCAACTAAGCCACAGTGCCACAGATCAGAATGTTGGGGGCTCATACCCCAGCACTACCAAGCTGTTGAGCTCTTAGCTCTCTGCTCCAGATGTGCTGGATGATACCTGTGCTCTGACCCTGACTTCCTAACAGGCTGAGAAATAAGTGTATCTAAGAAATAAAGGCTTCTTCCTCTTCCTCTTCTTCTCCTTTGGTAACAGTTGGGTTTTGTGGGTGGTGGTGTCTCGGTAATTACCAGAGGCCAAAAAAATGGAATTTGCACCAGTGTAGCATTGAATTGCTTTGTCATCTCGCACTCTATGGTGATGATTCATGGAAAAGTTCCAAAAAACAAAAACACAAATGCTTGTATCTTGAAGGTAAATAGTAATATCAAACCCTTCTCTGCTCTCTGAGATGCCCAAAGTGCTTATTCATAAACAGCTCAAACCACTAAAATTCTGTGTAAGGGAAAAACATCTCACATTGAAAGCCAAAAGTGTTCTCGTTTTATTTCAGACTTGTGGTGATGCAATAATTCATTATTTGATTTCCATTCTGTCAGGAGACTGAAAAGCCAGTGTATGGGTACAAATGGCTGTAGGGTACAAGAGCAAAATCCAATTAAAATAATAAAACTTTATCTGCTCACTTCACAGAGTAAATGTGTCTTTGGCAGAATAACAGAATATAAAATATCTGAAACATCATTCAATCTTATTGACCAAGCGGTTGTTTCTTAAGATTCACAAATCTCACTGCATGCTTCACTAGGAAGCTTTTTGGAAAGTGAGAGATATTTTGTTGTTGTCTTTTTATTCTTGTGCAAAATAAACACAAATGAAACGATCTGTACGAGTGTGGTTTTTCATACTGGGGTACTGTATATCTGTGCTAAAAAAAAAACTCTTAAAAGCGGAGCTGTTTGGTTGCGTTCATGTGGACGCTGATAAAAGCAGCACTGATTCACAGCGGGAACATGAGAGGAGATGGACTTTTTAGGAAGATGAGAGAGTCTTTTAAGCTTTTAAGTTGTGATGCGTTGCAGGTGGCTGGTGGAAGAAAAACCTTACACTAGAGGCACCTCATCCGACAGGAAGAGAAGCGCGTGAGAGCCGTGTGTCTGTAATCAAACCTACAGTTCTCTCATGTGTTTAATGAATCTCATGCATACATGTACTAAGAAGCAGGAGACCATCAAGACCATCAACAAGACAAGACCAATAACTGACTGTTAATCAGCATTTACATACACACACACAAAACCAGCCTCTGAGCATCCATAATAAAACCATTTTCACAGCAATCATTATGATTCATATCATGTTATGTTCAAAATCTTTTTCTTCTTAATTGTCAGCTGATTTTAAACATAAGCCTGCAGTAGATATATAAACACATGTAGATGTATATAAAAGTTACATAAGTAGACCGTTCTGATTGGAAACGGTTGCTTGGAAACCGGTGGTTGTGATGCACTTCACATGATGGAGAGTTGAGGAGGGAGCAAGGAGCTGATGTCACTAAGTATGGGTTTACTTCAGCAAGCACTCAGATACCGTTATACTGGAAGGTCACTCATTGTAGAAGTGCAAGTGCTGTTGTGTACAGCTGTAATGAATGTGCCTGAGGGGGAAGACGTGAGATGGGAAAACATCGTCTCCACTGCTGCTTTACACACAAACACACACTGCACTGTTGTCTGTAAATCAGCTTTAACTGCAAACATTCGAACACATTCGCCTTTTGTGAATGATAACGATGCAAAAAAAAAAGGGAATCATTTTGAAAATGTTACTTTACAAAAATATGAAACACAATAAATAAAAAATAAAACATGTAGGTTTTATAAGTGTTTTATTTTTCTTATATCACAGCATCTCCTCTGCAAATTATATTTTTTTTATTTGATTATTAAAAAAAACATTTTTTCAAGATTTTTTACTTACATTTATCTTTACATTCGTGGCATTTGGCAGACGTCCTTATCCAAAGTGACGTACAAAAGTGCTTTCGTGTCTTTATCAATGAACAGCCTAAAACTGTTTAAACTAATTTTATTCATTTTACTAAGATTCTGTTTTTTAATCTACACATAAAACAAACTGGCAAAATAAGAGCTAGTTTAAGAGTTTCAGGAAGAAGAAGGTCTTCAGTCATCATATAAAGACAGCCAGTGATTCAGATGTTCAGATATCTAAGGGAAGTTCATTCCACCACCTCGGTGCCATAACAGAAAAGAGTCTTGATGTATACTTACCTCTTACCCTGAGAGATGGTGGGACCAGTCGAGCAGCGCTGGTAGCTCTGAGGGAGCTGCAGTGTGAGGAGTGATAAGAGCTTAGAGGTAAGAAGGAGCTGGTCAATTTATGGCTTTGTAGGCAAGCATCAGTGTTTTGAATCCGATGCTTTCAGCTACTGGAAGCCAGTGGAGGGAACGCAGCAGTGGGGTGGTATGTGACTTTTAATGGTAAGACGTAGTTTCTGTTATCACTTTCATTACAGCAGCTACAGGTATAAGCAGTTTTTCCCTTCAAGCTGAAATGAAAGAAAATCATCTTGTCATGTTACTTAGAATCCTGGAAGTGCAAACTCTTCTGTCATCAAGACTTTTCAATGTCAGAAAACGTGACCAATCAGAATCAAGAATTCAGTAGCACTATGATATGATGTAATAACTGAATAAAATAAACCAACCAATCTATTTCAAATCCAGATAAGTTTAGCTCCTTAATTTTAAAGGGTAACAATAATCTTTTATTATAGTGTACAGACAGAGAAAGGACCTGATTACAATCACCCTTCTGAGTCTGGTTCCTCCCAAGGTTTCTTCCTCATATCGTCTCAGGGAGTTTTTCCTCACAACCGTTGCCCCTGGCTTGCTTATACTGTGCGTGATAAATTTTAAACCTCATTTCTATTCTGATTTTTTTACATTCCTGTAAAGATGTTTTGTGGTAATGTCCAAAGCACTACACAAATAGAATGGAATTGAATTCTGTCCAATATGATATTCTAGATAACGTAACCTCAATTCCTAACAAGCTGCAAAAAAGAATGTCATTAACATGCCTGAAGAAACTTATCACACATTTGTGGAAGGGTTATTGGGTAAAAATCTGTAAATGTCAGTCAGTAACTCGAATTACGATTGCAGTTGATTTCCTGCATATTCTCCAAGCTGCACCTATATAAATCCTGCACATTTATTCTATGATGTCCTGGGAAAATGACGTAGAGAAACCAGCAGTTTTCATAAAGAGCTCTTCACATTCGTTTGGAAAGCCAAAATTCTCCAATTGTACCTCAGCTAATGGCTATAATTACTGCCAAACTGATTCACTTGTCCTTTGTTGGGCCCTTTGGCTAAATGTCTCTTCTGCTTCTTCTCTTCAAAGGTCACATTCACAAAAACAAGACGTAGGATGCATCGGCTTGGAATAATCCACCTGTAGAGTTTACAGAAGCAAAGAGAAAGAGAGAGAGAGACAGTGCTATGTTACACAGAAGACTTCTTCATGGCTATGATTTAATAGAGCAGCTTTTTCATCTCTCATTCAATAAGCAACTAAAGAGCAGAAAACAGAACAGGTTTAACCTCGCTCAGGATTGTGCAAGAAGTTGTCATAGAGTCATAGAGTCTATCTGCAGTGATGAATGCAAGCAGACAGACACACGGTATCCATCCAGTAAGAGAAATCACCTCGTTACAGCAGTGAACGGATGAGATTAAATCATGCAGACAATTGAGATGTCTTCTCTCTGACATGCTCTATTTTTTTTGCACGCAGGACTGTTCACACACACACACACACACACACACACACACACACACACACACACACACACACACACACACACACACACACACACACACACACACAAATTGTACAGCAGTGTGTCCAGGTAATGAGACGAAGTGAGATGACTTCATTATATTCTTCACATAATGCATGTGCAAAATATAATATTTGTTCCTGGGTGCAGAAGAAGTGCTGTATTATCTTCCTAGTTTCTCTATATTTCCTAATACACAAGAGATTCTTGTGCTTATATAGTTCAAAATTGAATCTAGTTCAAAACAAGCTACTCCTATGACGATTAGCCAGACACTGTAAGACAGATAGACATTTCAGGTGCCAGACTGAAAAGCAAAGCCCTCATTGCATTGATCTTATATCACTTCATTCTTTCAGCGATAAACAATTAGCAGGTTTTTTTTTATTTCCTCAAGAAATGAACGCTGACATTGTGTCTGAAGTGAATTCAATTCCTTGTTCTATTTCATTATACTTTCATTACTGTGTTGCAGCAGGTTCTGTGTATTACTGTATATTAAAGCACTATATGAACAAATTAACGCTTGATGTTATCATTCTGAAAAGCTTGATGATTAAGAGTTTAACAAAAATCCAGTGCACTAAGAATGAAGAAACTAATACGCAATTACAAGGGCATTGTGTTATATGAACAGTACTCTTTCCTGGAACTAGACGTCTCTGACAAAACCCACGTACGACGAAGGGCTGGGTTTAAACAGTGACTGCGCTTCAGTGTGGCATGACTTCAATGCCCTTAAATTCACTTCACTTCTAAAGCAAAGCCAGCATTTAATTATTAAAAACACAATCCTACAGAATAAAGCGACAAAAGAGTGTGAAGATTTTGCTTTACTTTTTAGTACCAGATTTCTCACAGGTGTCATTTACTGCTCAGAAGTGGCAGGCTTGTGTTAGCAGTGTGGCTATGACCCTGAGCCTTTAGCATTCAAGTAAGCAGAAAGAAGCAAAAAAAAAAAATACTTGACAAGTATCTGATTTGAAGGCTGATTTTCCAACGTCTTTTGAAAAGAGAGGGTAAAAAGTGTAGTAGACGATCACACACCAAACCGGCGAATGGTGAACAGTGAGTCATTCTGCAGGCCACAGATTTCTCATCCGCTTTGTGATCTTCAAGAATCTGCTGAGGATATTATGATGATCACTCTGCTGCCAGAGATTTTCCATCAGCATTAATAGCAAACAGTTTGAATGTACTTAATTTTTGTTGTCCTGTCAGATTGCTATAATTTGTGCTTTTAATGTTTGGCATGATGAGCCAGCTGGAAAAGCAATTGGCACTGAGATCGGGTCATGACCGTTTGCTTTAAAAGTTTAAAAATAAAGTATTTACTGATTGTCATTTGAAGGAGGACGAGCTTCCACGACAAAATGATGCCAAAGAATTGGCTGAAGTTTGAGTAAAAGGAAAAATTTCATATTTAGATTTCATATTAATGAGAAAATACAGATTGACTTTTCAACCTTAAAAATGGGCATCACCTAAAGGAAATATGGTATGTGGTAGAATTCCAATCGATCATGAATTTTATCATCTAATTTTACTACATAAAATGTACTGGTTTGTTAGGAAATGGAAAAAAATCCAGCAAAACACAAGAGGACTTTATATCCCTGTAGATTCAGTTCACTTCAGTTTTGGCCATGTGTAAATTTAAATCTTTTGTACTTCAACCGTGACTAGATTAGATGTACATAATTAAATAATTATTACATAAT
This sequence comes from Tachysurus fulvidraco, assembly GCF_022655615.1. NCBI lineage: Eukaryota > Metazoa > Chordata > Actinopteri > Siluriformes > Bagridae > Tachysurus > Tachysurus fulvidraco. The sequence goes on along the minus strand of NC_062537.1, from coordinate 13,814,086 downwards.
ATTTACAAATATGATTTAGTTTAAATTATTTTAATCTTAATGTTTACTTACTCCCTCCACTGGGATGTGGTTTATGTCCTATGAATATAATGTTTACAAATATGTAAACAAATTTGTCTAGAGATCTTTTTTTTGTCTGTCTTAGCTCTGTATATTTATATTTTACCTTAAAACCAATACCTTTAATTCTAACTTGGCCAACATCTTCCAAGAACTTCTATCAGACGAGGACCGAAAGCTGAGACTGCTGTGGCCACAGACTCACCAAATCTCAATTTCTCCTGAGGCTCACAGATGGTGGAGTCAGAATCATGTCAACAGACACCAGGATTTCAACGACGTGTTTCAACAAAGAATTTTAATTCTAAGAGCGGAGGGAGTCCATATCCAGTATTAGAACAGTGTTACTAATAAAGTGATCATTCATTCATTCATTCATTCATTTTCTACCGCTTATCCGAATTCTCGGGTCACGGGGAGCCTGTGCCTATCTCAGGCGTCATCGGGCATCAAGGCAGGATACACCCTGGACGGAGTGCAAACCCATTGCAGGGCACACCCACACTCTCATTCACGCATGCAATCACACACTACGGACAATTTTCCAGAGATGCCAATCAACCTTTGGACCGGGGGAGGAAACCGGAGTACCCGGAGGAAACCCCCGAGGCACAGGGAGAACATGCAAACTCCACACACACAAGGCGGAGGCGGGAATCGAACCCTCAACCCTGGAGGTGTGAGGCAAACGTGCTAACCACTAAGCCACCGTGCCCCTCACAGTGATCAATCAGTGTAGTTTTAAAATACTCATTATCAAGAAATGTAATGTAGCATTTTAAAGGTATGTCATGTTTTTTTTTATAGTAATAGAATAATGGCTACATTTTTTCATATTAAGTGTTGTTGATGTCAGTAGTTTTTAAAAATAAGGAGATCAAATAAAAGGAATTTGATTGTGATATTATTAGTGATTTCCATGGCGCCATCTACAGGCGAGAGCTAGTATAGACCGTATAGAGTGGAATAGAAAATTCGGATTAGAAAGAGTGTCAGTCTGGTCACCTAGCATCCGACACTGACCTGGATAAAATGATGGCACTTGTATGATAAAGAAACAACTTCAAATGCAAACAATTCTACAAGCAATATTCATTAGATACTCGTTATAATTGTCAGCTTTTTAAAGCAACTTTAAAGCAACTCATTTGCAAGGCGGTAATTGGGTGGGCGTGGTCACTGTGTAGAGCTCCTCCCACTTTCAATTAAATTAAAGCAAATTAAATTGATAATTGAACCATAAAAGTGATCATATCCCTCATTTCAGTGTGAATCTTTTGGGAAAAAAATATTTTGATTTGATTTTATTCTTATTATTTCCATTTACAAAACTGGAACACAAAGTCTTACATTTTACATTTTTACATCACTATTTTTACATTTTGATCATTAATCATTTTCTTATGGATTTTAATTTTTTTAAACGATTATTACAGTATTATCTCCATTCAGTTCACTCATCCATTCCATTCAGCCACAACATGTAAATTTAACTTTATTCATTAACTTAAAAAATATTTTTCAGCATTAAATTTAAGAAAATGTGTATTTAACATTGTTGTTAATATTTACATAATACTTTTAATTACTTAAACTATAAAATGTTGTTAAACTACAATATTTTTAGCCTATAAGTTTTTGTTTTATTTTGTGCGCCGATCTTCATCCATATGTGCACAGTGTTTAATACGGAGCGACTGGGAGTATGACTTGGAGATTAGTACCGGAAGTGAGGATGCGGACCTCCGGCTGTTTGGGGACAGCAACACTATGGCTGAACAACACCAACTTATTGCACTTTAATTTTTAACAATGTAAACATTATTAAAGTATGTCCAATCTCTCCAGTGCCGAGACAACCTAAAGTCATGTTTTAAGTAGCGGAAACATGCTGTTGTTGGTGTTTCTACACGCAGGACATGACGCGACTCAGTGCCAAGAAACTTTTGGCGTGTTGTGTTTGTGCTTCAGGTTGTGTTTTTATCTTCATCACACTGCAGGTAACAAACCTCACACACCAGCAGCAGCAGGACACTTTCTCCTGAACGTGTGCATGCAGTCAATGTCTGATATTCATGACCAGTAAAGTCTCTCTCTCTCTCTCTCTCTCTCTCTCTCTCTCTCTCTCTCTCTCTCTCTCTCTCTCTCTCTCTCTCTCTCTCTGTGTGTGTGTGTGTGTGTGTGTGTGTGTGTGTGTCTCTCTCTCTCTCTCTCTCTCTCTCTCTCTGTGTGTGTGTGTGTGTCTCTCTCTCTCTCTCTCTCTCTCTCTCTCTCTCTCTCTCTCTCTGTGTGTGTGTCTCTCTCTCTCTCTCTCTCTCTGTGTGTGTGTGTGTGTGTGTGTGTGTCTCTCGCTCTCTCTCTCTCTGTCTCTTTTCTCTCTCTCTGTGTGTGTGTGTGTGTGTGTGTGCGTCTCTCTCTCTCTCGCTCTCTCGTCTCTCTCTCTCTCTCTCTCGTGTGTATGTGTGTGTCTCTCGCTCATCTCTCTCTCTCTCTCTCTCTCTCTCTCTCTCTCTCTCTCTCTCTCTCTCGCTCATCGTCTCCTCTCTGCTTTCTCTTTTCTCTCCCTCCTCCTCTCTCTCTCTCACTCTCTCTCTGTTCTCCTTCTCTGCTCTCTCTTTCTCCTCTCTCTCTCTCTCTCTCTCTCTCTGTCTCTCCTTCCTCTCTCTGTCTCTCCTCGCTCTCTCCTCCTCTCTCTCTCCCCTCTCTCCTCTCTCTCTTCCTCTGCTGTCTCTCTCCTCCTCCTCTCTCGCTCTCTCTCTCTGTCTCTCCTCTCTCTCCTCTCTCTCCTCTCCTCTCTCTGCTCTTCTCTCTCTCTCTCTCTCTCTGCTCCTCCTCTCTCTCGTATGTCTCGTCTCTGCTCTCTCTTTCTCCTCTCTCTCCCTCCTCCTCTCTTTCTCCCCCTCTGCTCTCCCTCTCTCTCTCTCTCTCTCTCTCTCTCTCTCTCTCTCTCTCCTCGTTTCTCTCTCTCTCTCGCCTTTTCCTCTCACTCTCTCTCTCTCTCTCTCCCCCTGTCTCTCTCTCTCTCTCCCGCTCCTCTCTCTCCTCTCTCTCTCTCTCCTTCTCTCTCCTCTCTCTCTCTCGTCTCCTCTCTCCTCTCCTATATCTCTCTCTCTCTCTCTCTCTCTCTCTCTCTCTCTCTCTCTCTCTCTCTCTCCTCTCTCTCCCTCTCCTCTCTTCCTTTCCTCCGCTCTCTCTCCCTCTCCTCTCTCTCCTCCGCTCTCTCTCCCTCTCCTCTCTTCCTTTCCTCCGCTCTCTCTCCCTCTCCTCTCTTCCTCTCCTCCGCTCTCTCTCCCTCTCCTCCGCTCTCTCTCCCTCTCCTCCGCTCTCTCCTCTTCTCTCTCCTCTCTCTCTCTCCCTCTCTTCTCTCTCTCTTCTCTCCTCCTTCTCTCCTCTCTCTCTTCGCTCTCTCTCTCTCTCTCTCTCTCTCTGTGGGTGTGTGTGTGTCTCTCTCTCGTCTCTCTCTCTGTACTCTCTCTCTCTCTCATCTCTCTCTCTCTCTCTGCTGTCTGGCTGCTGTGTGTGGTGTCTCTCTCGTCTCTCTCTCTCTCTGTCGTCTGTGCGTGTCCCTCTGTGTGTTCTCTCTCATCTCTCTCTCTCGTCTGGCTCGTGTCGTGTCTCTCTCACTCTCATCTCTCTCTCTGTCTGTCCTGTCCTGTCTGCTGTCCTCCCGTCTCTCTCTCTCGCTCTGTATGTCTGTCGTGTGTGTGCGGTCTCTCTCGCATCGCTCTCTCTCTCTGTCTGTCACGTCTGTGTGTGTGTGTCTCCTCTCTCTCTCTCAGTCTCTCTGTCTGTCTCGCTCTCATCTCTCTCCATCTGCATCTCTCATCTCTCATATTACGGATCTGCTAATGACTCGTGCATCTCTTCTCTGTCGTAATCTCTCTCTCTGTGTGTGTCTGTGTGTGTCTCTCATGTCAAAATGTCGCCAAATGGCGTTATACACTCATTTGCATATTCAACAAATCTTAACCATTATTTGCATAACAAAACATGTAAGATGAAGAAGACTTTCCAAAGATTCAGACACTTAAAACCTTTAAAACCTTTTATTTTGTTTTACTCTTTGATCTCGCCCCTTTTCCCCACACCCATGAACACGATGCAGTGATTCAACTACTGTAAAGTTAAACAGCAATGACTGTGTCACACTTAGAAACACAGGATGACAGTCAGGATGGCCATGTAAACACAAACATGGATTCAGGCCAATAGCACAGATATAGGACATAATGAGTATGGACCATATCTAAAACCTGTTGTTTTTCCTTATTTCTGGTATTTCTTATCTTTCCCTTTAACCACAAGTATTACATTTCTACCTTTCTGCAACCACTCTGCTCCAAACCTCCATCCATCCATCCATCCATCCATTAGTGCATGGTTTTTCAACATAATCTCTCTCTGACACTTTTATAGCTTGGACCACAAACAAAAGATAAGAAAAGAGCTAAGCTAACAAAAAGGTTTACTCAAAACTTGCTCATAATGTGTTTATAACATATAAAATCTAAAACTCATAAATTCAGTGTAGAGATTTGTAATGTAAGCTGTAAATCTGAGAGGGATTCTTTTAAATGTGTCACTTACCAAGACCAGGGACTTGTGTTACCAACACATTTTTGTAGGTCTGCAAAACCAGTTTGTCATCTTTGGACTTTTATAGATTTGATATAGATATCGATGGACATAAATGCAGTGTTGTTTTAAATGGGAGTACAGGACATTTCCCAGTGTGTGTTACCTTATATCTTATACATGTCTGGACTGGAACAGTGCTGTCCTAGTTTCAGCCGGAGCCCACGCCAGTAGTGTGATCTGTTCTGTTTAATGGAGCGTATAAGGGTAGTGTTGCTGTTGCTGTCTTGATTTCCTTTTTGTTCTTTCCTTTGCATGCTTACATTTCTAAAGCAAGTTTTATTAGGATCCTTATACAAGGTCTTATACATGCGTTCAAAGGTTTGCATCCCTCATAATTCTGATTGGGGAATAAAGAAAATCTAATGCTTTTAACATTTTATCCACAAAACAGTTTCCAATAGTTAGTAATTAAATGTGGGTGTCCAAGAAGTGATTGTAATAGAGGAAAAGGTTTTGTAGACTTTGTAGGCAAACTTTTGAACTGATCATTAGATTTATTGCTATTAAAATCCAGAACCATTTAATCTTTGATTTTTGATCACATATTAATGAAGTATCGGAGGTATATCTGTGAAACATCAATCAATTAACAGTCTCTGTGTCCTTCTTTCTTGCTGTTATTTGTGTTGAGGTTGGTGATGATGAGCTGGGCCAGTTGAGAGGCGGTGCACAAATCCCCCTAAAGGACAGAGAGGAGATAACACAGATCCAATCTTTCCCTGCCAGAGCTGAACCACTGATGATGGAGTACCTCCAGGTTCTGAGGGCCATTACCCACCATTATTGTTATGGTGGTCTCCACTAACCGGAGAGTGGCCGGCTCGGGGAGTGTGGACATAACAGATGTTTTTTTTACAGTTAACAAGTCCTACCATTCCCATCCTTCTACACAGGCTTTCCTATTTTATGGTAAGTGAGACTCGGCATTTGTCGGCATGTCTGAATCATCCACACATGCCTGAATTCTGCGCTATTAAATCCTTTGTATAAATTTGGTATTCAATTTTCAATGTATACATGTAACACTTACAATCATGAGGTTGACTAACCGAGGACCAAGGAAATGTGATGTCATGAGGAATCGCCAAATAAAAGATGCAGGAAAAAGTAACTGATATAAGTAGTTAACACTATATAGCGCAAAAATTTAGTGGACACTTTGATATCAATTCATCACGCCCCATGTGCCCGATGCCCCCCCGCCCCCGGGTTCCCCCCCTTCCTTTCCCCCCCCCGGCTCGTTTGCCCCCTATTCACCCCCGTTCCCTTCCCTCATTCCCCCCCCCCCCCCCCTTCTCCCGTCCCCCCTTCTCCCCACCCACAAAAATTCACCCCCTGCCCCCACTTCCCCCCCCACCCCGAAGGAATTTCCACCCCCCGAGAGCCCCACCCCCGCCCTCCCCCAGGTTGCATAGTCTTTTTCCCTTTTTTTTCTTCCTCCCATCCCCATGTTTATTCCCACCCATGAAGTACCCCCCCCCCGTTTCCCCACCCCCCCCCCCCCCGCCTGCAACAATTTCCCCCCCCGTCTCCCCCTTCCCCCTCCCGAACCCAGCCCTTCCCCCCCCGTTGTTTGTTTGAAATCTCCCCCCGGATTCCCCACTCCCCCCCCCGGGGTTCTTTTCATATATCCCCCGTCACCTCCCCACCCCACGGCTTTCCCCCAAGCTTCCCCCCACCCCAAAAGTTCCCCCCCGCCAACCACCCCCACATGAGATCCCCACCCCCCCCGGCAGATTCCCCCCCCCCCCGCCCCCGGAATCCCCCACCCAAAATTTCATGAGGGGATATTTTCCCCTCCCCCCCCCAAAGGTTGACAGTTGGTTCCCCCCCCCCCCCCTCGGTTCCCACTTCCACCCACCCCCCCCCGCCCTTGAATTCCGCCCGTCGGGTTCCCCCCCCCGGTCCTTGCCCACCCCCCGCCCGCCCCCCCCCCCCCAGCCCCGCCCCCCCCGACCCCCCCACCCCCCACCCTTCCCCTTCCTGTTTGCTATAGTTTTGTATGCTGTAGATTGCAGTTTCTCCCTTCACCGGATCTAGAGTTAAAAACCGTGTTCCAGCATGACAGTCTGTGCATAATCAGATTCAACGAATGTTGACAAAAACGCAATCAAATGCGAAAGTTTTTCAGTCCTGTAACTGTAATTTGATCTAAAAACGGTTTCACGTGTGCTTGGGTTTGAAAAAGCAGTTGAGAGATTGGAGCATAGGCAAAAGTGCATTAATTCTTGGTGCTCACGATTCTGAAAACTCGTGACGAAGTGTACAATATTCTATCAACACTCTGCGGGACTGTGAGAACGTGGAGCAGTAAATTTTTTTTTTTTGTATTTTGTAAAAACATTAATAATAGCATGATGCTGGAAAAAAGTAAGCCTAAGCAGCCTGCCAAACAAATCCAGCATGTGTCTATTTCAGTAGTGTCAAACATGTACAAAGTAGTAAGTCGGTTTTACTTTACTAAGATCTTGTTTGTAATTCCATGAACAATAAATAAAACTTTAAAAAAAAAAAAAAACTGGAAGTCCTAAAGCTAATGCTCAACATAATACAAAGTAAAATACTAGCTAGTATCTAGTATATAATAATAATAATATAATAATAATATAGCTAATAATGATGATGATTGATTCAAAACAACAACAATAATAATATAATTAAGAATCAGTTAGCTTAAAGGTAAAATATTAATGTGTGACTATAAAAAATAATACAACTAACAATATTATACTCTTGGTTTTTCCATCATTACCTCAAGGGTCTCTGTGTAAATAATCTGACAAATTCTGCTGTTAAAGCTAGCTTAGCTTTAAAGTTGCATACTCTTTCTGTGTCCAATAATAAAGAATAATTTCATACTGAACCAGTGTCCTATCAGCGTTTGGCTGTATCTAGTGATTGTGGAGTATATAAGAAACTAAAAACTGGCAGAAGGTCAAAATGGAACAGTAATTTCAGACAATGTATGTACTTCTTTAATAAATGCCTTTTGTCTTCTATATTCTCTATATGAAAATAAAATTTGAGAGATTTGAGTTTTCTCCCTAACATACCTGACTAATGACTTCCATTGTGTGGCTCATCACAGTTTTTTTGGTCCTGGTGAGTGGAGTTAATCCTGGCTTTCTTTTTTCTGACCCTGCAACCGAGCAAGAACTTTTACTTCCTACTGCAAATCTTTTCTGATCTTCCTTTCTGCCTTGATCTGAGCACGAGACTCCATGAATTCCTCGGACCTCCTCTTGACTTCCAGAATCACCCCTCTCAGAGCAGAACTTTGATTTAGAACCTGCTCAGAGTCCCGAACTAACTCGCTGGTCCACATGACATTGCCATTGCTGTGTCACATAAAACCGCAAGAAACAGTCGTAGTACTATAGATGAAATTAATCCTCCGAGCAGAGCTGTTACCAGTGATATATCACAGAATAGCTAAGTATTAAACAGGTGTCATTGGTCCTGGTCTGTGGCCAACTGCAATCCAACTAAAGCTTGTTACCTTCTCACAAGATCTGAACAAATTTTACGACAATGGTCCCCCAAACTTCTACTCGTAGTCCTCCTGGTTCTGTATGAACAGAACATATGACATTACAAATCAACAAAACAAAAACATCACCTGACATAAATATCTTCTTCATATCTCACATTGAATTTATGGAATAGCACAATAGCAAGGCATAGCATCGTTTTACCACCTCTTGATTAACACCGACTACATAACAACCACAGCTATAACACTGACTGAACAATACGCAATCATAACATTAATGATGCCTAAATGCTAGCTAGCTCTAGCTTGTTGCTACAACCCACACGCTTATGGACACAATCAGTGTTTTTTTTTTTTTTTTTTTTTTTTTTTTTTTTTTTTTTTTTTTTCCCCAAATTGTAGATTTAATGTATCGGTGTGTCAAAAAAAAGTTCTGAGTTGCTCTGTATGGGGGCAGCATTAACGGGGATCGAACTTAGTTTTTGAAACCGGAATCAAGTCTATAAAACAAAACATTAAAATTGCTAATAACAGAGACGGGTGTAGAGTACTATAAGGCTATTTCATTTCATTCAGTGATTTTTAACAATAAAGTTGGTTATTTAGATATTATACATTTTCTAATTATTCATGTACCACGAGCCCCACACACATTCAAGCTCTTCATCCATTGAATTTCTTTCTTGCTTTTGATTTTTAAGCATTTGGAACACTAGTTACAAAGTGACATCCTGGAAAAGAAAAAGAAAACGAATGACAGTTAAGTATTTTCTACTTCTGAAATAACTAGTAAAAACCTTCCCTCCTAATTATGATGTATCTAGAAAAACATTGCGATTAAGGCTTTGAGATAGGACCATGTATTTTAATGCAGAAGAAAAGAGTCAGAAGACACAGAGCCAAACAAAAAGTAAATTCACAGCTGGTACAGTGCAACGCTTGAAAAAACAAATCGATACGTCTTTATATGCCGTCACTGATGCCATGTATATTCAGCAGCCGTTATATATTTTTTTGGCTCTATATTTTCCAGGCAGTTTATATATCCTGTTCACGTCTGCATTTCTCTCTAAATGTGTGTTGACCCTTGGTGTGCAAACTGAACATTCATCACCAGTGATCTGATCTCCCGGGTGAGTTTCAGGTCTCAATTAACAAACCTGATAATCGCACTTTGTCAGTCCTCTGTGATATCTGCCGCAGCCAACTAGCTGAAAGCTGTGCCCTCTGTTCAAGTCCAGAATAGTCGCAGTGTGCACTAATGCATCTTTCTTTATTTAAAATGCCTTGTCCCTCTGAATGACCGCTTAATGGAAAAGCTTGTATTATGTAGCTTAACCCTATGCAATCATTTTATTCATTCCCATACAAATCTTTTTTCCTCCCCTCTCAAAACTGTATAGTTTATGCCTGACAAGAGAACACACAGAAATCGGGCACAAATTGTACTGAATGCTACAGATGAAGCCCTTTGACCAAACTCTGATCCAGTGTCCCATGACATTTAGGCTACAAATAACCTTTTCATGGAACTGAGGGTTTTTATTTATTCAATATATATTCCCTTATACAACAGCAGATTCCAGTGATTACAGATGTATTTAATTAAATTATTGTTCATGTATCTTATCATTGTATTTTTTGATTCTTTTAGTTTGTTATTACACATCACCCCCAGGCACATACAAGTTTTCCCAAAAGTCTCCTTACCACATACCACACCCATTTACAAGAACAAGAACACACATTTTAGCAAAAAAGGCTTTCAATAATGTTTATTAGTTTGTTATGTATATTTTATCATAAAGCCTTTAAAAATTTAAAAAAAAAAACAAAAACCCCTCTACATAAAAAGAAGGAATATTAATATCTTCCCTCTTCATGGCTGGATGACCGGAAGGAGCTGTTGCAAGGTTGTTATAGACTTGGTCTTTGTCAGAATCAGGCAAGTACATCACACAACACCAACACTAAACAACAACAACTGCTGGCTGGGGCTTTCACCCACAACTAAACCCACTAAACTGCTGCCAAAGTGAAGGAAAGCCGATTTGTGGTGTGGGTTTACAAAGAAATTGGCCAATTCATTGTAGATAATTTTTGTAAATAATATAAAGTCCATGTTTGTTAAAAATAATGATTTCTTTGCTCTGTAATGAAAGATTCAAATCTGTTAGTTTCCCATAGCAATTAATTAAAAAAACCTTAAATAGACTGTTATACCATTTGATAAATACAAAATGTCCTTATCCTCCCTTTTAATTTAATCTAAAAAGCGATCTACATTTACCAATTACAACAAAACCAAGCAAACACAGTCATTGTAAGGCCACATTTCTTTTTCAAGGGTACAGACTTCATTCAGGCATAGAAAGTCCCCTTTAAAAATTATAAAAATACCAAGGAAGCAAACAAAACGCCCACCACTGACTGGCCACCACTGGGCACTTTTTCCATTAGG